>NC_091464.1:22562703-22862703 GCF_027789765.1 Dendropsophus ebraccatus
CTCTGAGGTGGTGGCTCTCTAGACAATCTTTCAGGAGGGGTCTCATGGGTAAAGAAAGATCTGTTTCTACTGACTATGGATGCCAGCCCTACAGGGGGGGGGGGGGGGGGGGGGGGGGGGTGGGCGGGGCGGGACAACAGAAGGCCAGAGATCCGCAGAATGCAAGGGAATTGAAAGTGGTTCTTTACACCCTGTGCCAGTGTATCCCCAGAGTTCTGGGGAAGGATGTGGGAATAATGTCAGACAATTCCTCTGTGGTAGCATACCTAAACCACCAGGGCGGGACGAGATCAGTCATATTGATGGAGATAGGTCATTTCATATTTTGCCTAATAGAAGGAAAGGTCGGCTCCCTTTCAGCCCTCCACCTGAAGGGGACAGAGAATACAGCTGCGGATTTCCTTGGCAGGGTTCATCTAAACCAGGGCGAATGAGTCCTGAAGAGGTCAGTGTTTCTTCAGATAGTGGATCTATGGGGCTTACCGATATATTAGACCTGTTTGCAAAAGGGAGAACTGTCAGGTAGAGATTTTTTTTCTCTGAACCCATCAGAATTTCCATCAGGGGTAGATGCTCAAGTCCAGGACTAGAGCAAAGGTCTCCTTTATGCATTCCCTCCAGTGAGACTTCTGCCCAGAGTTCTCAGGAAGACAGGGCTACTATTATCCTCCTGGCACCCTTTTGGCCCAAAAGGGTATGGTTTACCTGGCTCCAGAAGCTCTCAATAGCCAGACCATGGGTCCTTCCCGGACCTTCCGGACCTTCTTTCTCGGGGCCCCGTGTCTCATCCTCACTATACCAATCTGCACCTGACTGTCTGGCTATTGAAAGGGCACTAATGTTAGAACGCGTTTTTTTCATTGTCTGTCATTTCCACACTCCTGGCCAGTAGAAAAAGGGTTACATCTCAAATTTATTTGCGTCCCTGAAAGCCTTTTGTAGGTTCCTAGCATCTCCAGTCAATGTCTTAGAACCTCCTGACATTCCCAAGGTTATGGAATTCTTGCAGGAAGGGCTTAATTAGAATCTTAGCCCAGTACTCTAAAGGTTCAGATTTCTGCCCTTAGGGTGGAATTACACGGAACGATAATCGGCCGAATTGGCCCGATTCGGCCGATTATCGCTCCGTGTAATAAATGCAACGATCAGCCGATGACAACGATCATCGGCTGATCGTTGATATAGGTTAGAACCTATTTTCGTCGGGCGCCGACCGCGCACCGCTGCGTGTAATAGCGGTGCGTGGCCGGCGACTAACGATATACATTACCCATCCACGTTCCAGGGCTGCTCCTGCCGTCCGCTTCTCCCTGCGTCCCGCGCGCGCTCTAGCGTCACAGAGGCCTGTCAGCTGATAGGCCGCTCAGCCAATCACAGACCGCGGCGGTCCCGGCCTGTGATTGGCTGAGCGGCCTACCAGCTGACAGGCTGCTGTGACGCTAGAGAGCGCGCGGGACCCCCGGGAGAAGCTGACGCAGGAGCAGCCCTGGAACGTGGATGGGTAATGTATGCCAGTTTAGCAAGGGCTGCAAGGACATCGGTAACGATGTCCTTGCAGCTCTTGTCAAACGATTATCGGGCCGTGCAATAGGTCCAGTAAACGAGCAACGATCTAGCAGATCGCTGCTCGTTTACAGGTATTATCGGGCCCTGCTCGGCCCGTGTAATACCACCCTTAGTGCTTTATATGATTACAAGATAGCAGACCACCCTTGGATAAAGAGGTTTGTTAGAGCAGTTTCCAGGCTACGTCCCACTTTAAAATCAAAACTCCCCCCATGGGATTTAAATATAGTTCTAAATGCCCTGACTCTACCTCCATTTGAGCCCTTAGAGGAGACGTCTGATAAGATCCTTACTAGAGAAGAGCAAACCTGGAGCATGCTCAAGTCCATCCGAACCCGAACTTTTGGCATTTGATTTGCGGTGGCTGCTGAAGTTTGATAAAGCCCTAAGGCTATGTGGAAAGCATGGGTATAGTCATTGGCTGTATCTGTGTTTTCCAGACAACCTTAGAGCTTTATCCAAGTTCAGCAGCCACCGCTAATCAAATGCCGAACGTTAGGGTTCAGATGGACTCGAACCCGAACCTGGTTCGCTCATCTCTAATCCTTACCCTAAAATTGTCCTTCCTTCCTGGCGGTGACCTCCACCAGAAGGGTGGGAGAAATCTCTGCCTTCTCAATAAATGCCCCATACATGTATATTCTTCAGGACAGAGTTATTCTATCTACCGATCCTGCTTTCCTCCCTAAAGTGGCTACAGATTTCCACAGTTCGCAGGAAGTTATGCTCCCTTCCTTCTGTTCTGAGCCTAGAAATGAGGGTAAGGAAAGATTTCATCGGCTAGATGTCAGACCCTGTTTACTGCTTTAAGAGACATGTGCAGAATGGAGAAAGACCCAACAGCTTCTAGTATTATTCCAGGGGGCAAGCCTGCTTCATCCAAGACTTTAGCTAGGTGGATTAAAGATTGTATTACCTTAGCCTATTCTTCTAACCTTCCTGTACCTGATGGGTTTGGGGCCCACTCCAACAGATCTGTAGCAACCGCATGGGCTGAGAGGGATTTGACCAATATAGACCAAATCTGTAGGGCAGCCATGTGGAGTTCTGCCCATACATTCTTTAAGCACTATAGATTGCTTCATCCCGCAACAGAAGACTTAGCATTTGCCAGAAAGGTTCTGCAGGCAGTGGTCCCTCCCTAAAATAGACTATTCTGTTCTCCATGGGTGCTGTCATAGGGCGAAAAGGGAAAACTAAAATTACGTACGGTAATTGTTTTTCTTTGAGCCCATGACAGCACCAACCTAATACCCACCCTATAAATTGTATATTTGTAAAAAGGGATTTACACAGTTGTTTATATAGTTGCCCACTTTTATGATAAATAACTTATAAAAAATTACAAAAATATTAAAAAAAATTAAAAACAAAAAAAGAATGATGGAGATTAAAAGTTTTTTTTGTTAGCCTGAGTTAGCTCTTATCTAAATTGATCAGAAAGCCCTAGTATAGTCAGTCCTACTAGGTGGTAGATTGTGCTTTTTTTGTAGGCTCTTCCAAATTCTTGTTGATGACTGAGGATGATAAGTCCGGCCTAATTATGGAAAAATTCCTGGTTTCCTGTCTGATGAGAAGGGGGTGGACGCTCTCCATGGATGCTGTCATGGGCTCAAAGAAAAACAATTACCGTATGTAATTTTAGTTTTTTTAACATTGCCTGCAATAACACAGGATAATTATCATTTAAATTCAGACAATATAACGATTCTTCGCACAATAATCTTCATATGTAATAGGGCCCTTAGAATTTAATGGAATTTCTTCTGTTTGTCTAAAAAAAAGTCAAGGCAAAAAAAAGTCATTCACACCGCAAGTCAAAAGTGGAAGAAAAAAATGCCTAATTAATCTTCGTCTGTTTTTCGAAGGGCAGAAAAACGCCACATGAAGGCCGTGTATGAAGCCACCCTTAGGACCCTATTAGACAAAACAATTTTTCGTTTTTGCCAAAATAAATTATTGATTTTGCAAACAACCTGAAATCATTCACCATAAATACATGGAATAATAGTTGTTAGTTAGGATTCTTGTGGCTGTCATTCTATCCTTGGTGATCTTATTTTTATTTTTTTTTACACTTTTTTTTTCTAAAGTATTCTCCCACTAATGACCACAAAATGACCGAATGACCTGCACATACACTGAAAGATTTCCTAACAATTTTAGTGGAAGTATACTCTCCCGATTTAATGGTCAGCTCAAAAGATGCAATTAATGACAACCAAACAACTACTTCTCGTTAGTTTGATCGTTGACTGCATTCACACAAAATTTATCGTTCACATTTTTCGCACAATAATCATCTCATGTAATTGGGTCTTTAGGGTAATTGGAATTCAGAAGGCAAGGACCTCACATATTTAACCCTTTATCACATAGCTACACTTAAAGGGAACCTGTCACCATGAAAATGCTACCTAAGCTATCAGCATTATCTTATAGAACAGAAGAAGCCGAGCGGATTGATATATATATATATATATATATATATATATATATATATATATATATATATATATATTTATCTTTATGGGAAAAGATTCAGTATAACTTGTAAAATGATTAAAATATCTGATATTTCCTTCCTAAAGAGTCCAGTCCATTGAGTGACATCACCCACTGGACTCCATAACACAGCTTGATCAAGGATTTCAATCGTCATGTTGCAAGTTATACTGAATCTTCCCACAAAATCATACATCATTCTACTCAGTTCTTCCTGCTCTATGACATGATGCCGATAACTTAGACAGCATCGTCTTAGTGACAGGTTCACCTTTAGGCTATGTTCACACTATGTATATTTCAGGCAGTATTTGGTCCTCATGTCAGGTCCTCATAGCAACCAAAACCAGGAGTGGATTGAAAACACAGAAAGGATCTGTTCACACAATGTTGAAATTGAGTGGATGGCCGCCATATAACAGTAAATAACGGCCATTATTTCAATACCACAGCCGTTGTTTTAAAATAACAGCAAATATTTGCCATTAAATGATGGCCATCCACTCAATTACAACATTATGTGAACATAGCCTTTCTGTGTTTTCAATCCACTCCTGGTTTTGGTTGCTATACAGCCTCACAAATACAGCCTCAAATATACATAGTGTGAACCCAGCCTTAAAGTGAAAGCTGTAAAGGGGTACTCCGGGCCAGCTGTATAATCCGTGTTTGGCCAGTGAGGGGGTGGAAATAGAAGGCTCCGGTGACTTACCTCCCCGGTTCCAGCGCTGGCTCCCGGATCGCACCGCCCCCGTACTCCCATACCGCGGCTGCTTCCTGGACTGAGCTGCGGCACAAGACGTGACGTCTCAAGGCAGCTCAGCCATTCAGCGGTCGTAGTGGAGTCCCTCCTTGGCCGCTGAATGGCTGAGCTGCCTTGAGACGTCACGTCTCATGCAGCAGTTGTAACCAGGAAGCGGACGGGGGTACGGGGCGGCGTGATCCGGAGGCCGGCGCTGGAACTGGGGAGGAAAGTCACCGGAGCCTTCTATTTCCACCCCCTCCCTGGCCAGATACGGATCATACAGCTGGCCCGAAGTACCCCTTTAAGTATTACCCATGTATAAAACGGAGCCAGCTCGGGAAGTTGCCAGGTTCCTGTATATGGTGCCGTTCTATTCACAGTACCGGGCCGGGGGTGAAGCAATGGAGGTGGGTCGACCCCTCCCCAGTGGGAGGAAACCCCATCCCTCTATGATGGGCTCCATTGATTCTAATGGAGCCGCATCATAGAGGGGAGGGGGTTTCCTCCCACTGGGGTCGGACCGTACACGGAAACTGGGCTGTGGTTCAAAATAAGAACGGCACTGGCTTCCCCATGCCGGCGCCGTTTTATCCATAGGTAATACTTAAAGCGAATGCACCTGATGGTAAATTCACTTTAATGGTCCATGGCTGACTTTCAGATAATATTTATTGGCACCATAAAGTCTGACCCCCTTTACAGTATGACAATTGGAATAATCCAACAGGTTCTGGTGTATTCTTTTTCTAAACGTGAACAGAAAACGAATGCCCGATTTTTCGCCTCCAATCTAACCGATACGTTGACCCAGAGGAAATAAAATAAAATGTTATGTTCGCTAGGCTTGCTGTCCTGGAAATAAAATGAACACTTGTATAAGGGAGCTTTGCCGCGACGGCTTTGAAACAAACGGCGGCCACAGTTTGGAACACTGAATATTTAATATTCTCATTTACCCAGTAGTATTTAAATATTTAAATTACAGGCTTGCGCGAGCGAGATGAATTATCTTTGTTTCCCTTGGAGAAATACAGAAACAGATGCATCCTTACAATTGCCTTATACGTCCGTCCTGTTTTCAAATCCCCCATTGTCCTACTAATTCTTAACTAATCTTCCTATAGTTAAGTGAGCAGTGCCAGTGTTCAAGAGCCGCTCTTCTATTCCTTTTATTTAAGTAGGACAGCATGTATTCTGAAGTTTGTTAAATAGCTGTGATTATAATGCTGTGCTTTATAATCATGGCTGCAATAACAACTGAAGTAGCATTATGTCGTTTTGCTTATTACTATTATTTATTGCTGGAACCACATGTGGTGTAACTGAGAGCCTGTCATTCTCGAGGTTATTTTAATTATTATTATTTTAATCATCAACTATACATGGCAGCATGACATTTATTAAGTGAACGTGCTGCATTATTACTTTTAATACGAATTTCTCTTATCCATGGATGTGGCCTCATTTAGGGTTTTCTTTTTATACAGCAGTGTTCATTTAAGTACAGTACTGCGCAAAAGTTTTAGGCAGGTGTGGAAAATGCTTAAAATGTCACTGTCTATTTATTTTTTTTTATTTATTTTTTTGCAGAAATCAATAGTACAGGCGATTTTAAGAAACTTTGTAATTGGGTTTATTAGCTGAAAAATGCATTTTTATCATGAAAAAGCAGTTTGAAGCTCTCCCCCCTGTCTTCATGGTTCTCTATAAAGAGGGGAGGGGTGGAGGGAGATGAGGCACCAAAACAGGACAACAAAGAGTTAATTTACAGGTACATCTCGGGGATATCTCCTCTGAAGTCAGCACTGACCTCTGAATACCAGCTTTCACACAGGTCCCACTGTGTAATCCTTTTTCTGCATGCGACTAATCTCCCTCCCCTCTCCCCCTCCCCTCTCCATAGATTAAACAGGGCTCGACTGATGTAAAAGAGTCGAGATTTCCTGATAATGAGCAGTGACTGAGAGAGAGGAGGGAGGGGGGGACCTGGGGAAAGTCTTTTTGAATGCAAATAATGGCATATTTGCCTAATAAACCCAAATACAAGTTACTGCAGCAGGGCTATTCATTGATTGGCTGCGTGGGACCTCCGGGAGCCTCGAGCCTCAGATGCGGCCAGATCATGGAGCAGGTAAAGTATCTTCCCGGCATTGGGGGGTTAATGGGGGCAGGACTTACATACTCACTGCCAGATGACAAGTATGTAATCACATTGACACTGACAGGAGAGGTATCCGCTTCAGATACGTTACGTGTAAATCTAGCCTAAAGGGATATTCCAGTGGGGGAAAAAGTGTTTCAAATCAACTGGTGTCAGAAAGTTAGATAGATTGGTAATTTACTTCTATTTAAAAATCTCAAGTTTTCCAGTACTTATCAGCTGCTGTATGTCCTGCAGGAAGTGGTGTATTCTTTCTAGTCTGACACAGTGCTCTCTGCTGCCATCTCTGTCCGAGACAGGAACTGTCCAGAGCAGGGAAGGTTTTCTATGGGGATGGGGACAGTGCCTGACACGGACAAAGGTGGCAGCAGAAAACACTGTCTGACTGGAAAGAAAACACCACTTCCTGCAGAACATACAGCAGCTGATAAGTACCAGGAGACCTGGAGGTTTTTAAGTAGAAGTAAATTACAAATCTGTATCACTTTCTAAAATCGGTTGATTTGAAAGAAAAAATTGCCGGAGTACCCCTTTAATCTTCTGTAGGCTACTTAGATTCCTCTGTTTCACCATGTAATCCTAGACAGACTCAATGATGTTGAGAGTGGAGCTCTATGGAACCATAGCATCACTTCCAGGACTTTTTCACTCTTCACGATTGAGTTCTCATTGATATTGACTCCGTGTTTGGGGTCATTGTCTTGTTGCAGAATAAAAGCTTGAAGCGAGATGCTTCCCTAATGCAAGGTGTCTTATAAGGTTTCTACAGAAATACTGTATTGATGCTGTCTGTGTAATACATGGGTGTGTACAGTCTTCGATTTAGGGGCAATTTTTTTTTTTTTTTTGTGCAGCCCAAAACTTGCTTGTCTGTAACCTGAGTTTAGAAAGACATGGCTTTGTTGTCTTCCTTCCTTCTCTGATCTTAGAAATGAGAACAAATATACAATGCGTTCAAAAAAGTCTCAGACCTTTTCACTCTTATAAAAAATTTTGCATGGACCTGAGTATTCAGACCAAAAGTTTAGTTTGGGGCACTCTCAGGAGTGTTTTCAGGATTTCTTGATGCGCATCAGGAAAGCAACACACTTTCCTGACCTCCCATAGACTTCTATGGGGGCATCCCTTCAGGAAATCCCGATGAAGGGTATGTGCACAGTACGGAATCCTGGCTGATCACCCGCCCTGGCTTCCTTAGCTCGCACATCTCAGCTGGTCCCATAGGCTTTTTTCTATGGTTTGCCAGATTTCACTGTCCGCCCGAACAATGAGTGGGTTCTTTCTTGGGGCGGACGGCACAATCTGGCAAACCATAGAATAAAGCCTATGGGACCAGCTGAGATTCACACGTCTGGAAGCAGGGGCGAGCTGTGGAATCCATGGAGGGTGATCCACTGGGATTCCGTAGTGTGCACATACCCGAAAATAGAAAAGGTTCTATAATTTCCGGCCCTTTTTTTCCCGAATGGACACCCTTCAGGAAATCCTGAATAATGTCAGTGTTCAATGCAACCCTATGGGTTAGGAAATCCTGACAAGAATTCCTGATAAGAAATTAAAGGGTGAAAGGGGCCAGAGAGAGAGAGAGAGCTAAGATGTAGGTCTGTAAGTAATAGATCTCACCAATACCATGTTTAGATTGCTCACTATTGCTTTATGATGTTCTCCATGCTGCTTCAGCTGTACAGAAGACACAAAGTGCACAATCTCTTCCTCTGTGTTTGCAGACACCATCAATGTTTGTCTGCCTGTCATATGTGACATTTTTCTGAAAATTTCTGACAGAGCTGGCCACAGTGCCAATCCACTACTCTAACAAGGCTTTGTAAGCATGTCTTGGGTAGCTTCCATTTTGGTATACAATATATACTTCTCAATCATAATTTCGTAACTAATTGAATCACTGTCTTTAGAATTAGAATAGCTGTCTCATCTCAATGTCTGTCACATAGAACAAATTATTTGATCTGTAGGAAACATACAGACAGCAGGAGCTGAGTACATTGGTATATAGCTCTGTGGCAATGAAATCCCTGTTCATACTGGCCCTATAGATAGCTGTCAGTCACTGGTTGAGACCACCCACTGGACTCTTAAACTTAGAGGGAGCACAAATATAAATCAATGACAGCTTATTCTGATTTTCCCGTACACTTTATGGCAATGCTTAGCTGCTCCTGCTCTATACATCTTTCCCGTTAGATAGGACACCTTTTTGTTTGCGACAATCCCTTTAAGTGCGTTTGTTTCTTCTATATTTGTTTACAGGAAAAATAAAGATGAGAAGGGGAACTAGTGGGTAGAACCTCATAGGATTACTCATGGATCTTTTCAGACTGCCAACACATGCACTGTCAGCTATAGAAAGTATTTGTCCAGAGGCGGAATATAAAAACATTGACAGCTGGGCTTTAAGTACGAGGCCGTTCACAGCGTGTTACGCCGCAGCAGACAAATGGCACTCACTGCTAAGGATGTTATGGAACCAATAAATTCAGAACTAAATTGCTTTATGAAATAAAAAATGCATCAGATATGGATATCATGTGAAAGCAACCCTCCGGGCTCGCGCTTATTAAACGTCAGTAAATCCATCTTACTGGTGACTCAGTAGCCTGTATTTTATAATCATTCTTCTCCTTAAAGTGTACCTGTTGTTTGTAAAAACTTTTGGCAAGTCATAGAGACATCTCAAAAGTTTTGATTGGTCCGGGTCTGAGTGTATAGACCTGTACCGATTGTGAGGACTGCACTGCAAAAAAACAAAACAAAACAAAAAAAAGTTGGGTTCCATAAACTTACACTATAAGCCCGACTCATCAAGTAACACAAAGACAGGAGAGGATTGTGCTTAGCGCGGTCTTCTCCAGGTTCGTTTTCAGTACATGTCTGACCACTCAGACCAGGACCGATCAAAACTTTTGGCATGTCTCTATGACATAAGGAAGGGCAAAACTCCTACTTTCAGGGTACAAACACACAGGCTGCATCCGCAGTGAATATCTTGCTGGATATTACCATTGAAATCTGCTGCGGATCCCTTCCTGTAGTTTCTATGAGAAGACATACTGACAGTGGGAGTATATGCAGGGCCGTTTCTAGGGGCGGGCGGGCCGGGCGACCGCACGGGGCGCCGACAGCTTGGGGGCGCTGGTGGCACCCCCAGGACGTCACTTATCGGCACGCACCGTCGGCCGTCAGTCCGCCCGCCCCATCACCTGGCCTGACCTCCCCTCCCCATCAGCTGCCCCGAATGCCCGACCGCCCGCCGGACCGAAGCTCCGCCCCTCTCGGACCGAGCTCGGCTCGGCCGAGCCGGGCGCTCATCACCTGGCTGGCGACTGCTGCTCCCTCACACATCTTCTTCCTCAAGTAGGCGCAGTGACGTCATATTACTGCGCCTGGAGGAAGAGGATGTGTGCGGGGGCGGCAGCGGCCTGCCTGCTCCTCGCAGGCTGGAGGAGGAGAGGAAACAGGGACCCGATCTATGTATTAAGGTGAGTATAAGGTTGTTGTTTTTTTTTGTGTGTGTGTGTTTGGTAATTGGGGTGGCGGGGGCGGGGGGGGGGGTTTAGAGCACAGGGGGAGATTATTACTATGGGGCAGACCACGGGGGGGGGGTATTAATATGAGGACAGCATGGGGGGGATTTTTACTATGGGGAGCAGAGCAGGGAGGGGATTATTACTGGGGGGGGCAGACACAGGGGGGATTGTTACCGGGGGGGGGGGGCAGGCACAGGGGGGATTATTACTGTGTGTAGAGCGCACAGCGGGGATTATTACTGGGGGGAGAGCACAGGGTGGATTATTACTGTGGGGGGCGAGCACCGGGGGGATTATTACTGGTGGGGGTCAAGCACAGGGGGGACTATTACTGTGGGGACAGAGCACAGGGGGGATTATTACTGTGGGGACAGAGCACAGGGGGGATTATTACTGGGGGGGGGGGGCACAGGGGGGGATTATTACTGTGGGGACAGAGCACAGGGGGGATTATTACGGTGGGGACAGAGCACAGGGGGGATTATTACTGTGGGAACAGAGCACAGGGGGGATTATTACGGTGGGGGGCGAGCACCGGGGGGATTATTACTGGTGGGGGTCAAGCACAGGGGGGATTATTACTGTGGGGACAGAGCACAGGGGGGATTATTACTGTGGGGACAGAGCACAGGGGGGATTATTACTGGGGGGGGCGAGCACAGGGGGGGATTATTACTGTGGGGACAGAGCACAGGGGGGATTATTACGGTGGGGACAGAGCACAGGGGGGATTATTACTGTGGGAACAGAGCACAGGGGGGATTATTACGGTGGGGACAGAGCACAGGGGGGATTATTACGGTGGGGACAGAGCACAGGGGGGATTATTACGGTGGGGACAGAGCACAGGGGGGATTATTACGGTGGGGACAGAGCACAGGGGGGATTATTACGGTGGGGACAGAGCACAGGGTGGATTATTACTGTGGGGACAGAGCACAGGGGGGATTATTACTGTGGGGACAGAGCACAGGGTGGATTATTACTGTGGGGACAGAGCACAGGGGGGATTATTACTGAGGGGGCGAGCACAGGGGGGATTATTACTGTGGAGGCAGAGCACAGGGGGATTATTACTGTGGAGGCAGCACAGGGGGGATTATTACTATATGGAGGCAAAGCAGGTAGCAGGGGATGCTACATACAGGGGGCAACCCACATAGCTACTGACTTTACTGCACATGACACAAAAAAGTAAAGTAAAGTTGTAAAAGTGCGGAGCCTAAAATGTTTGTCTGGCAGGTTCAGAAGAGACGAATTGTAGCTGCAAGAAATCATCATGGTGGTCCGGGCTGGATGGAGAGGGAAAGGAAAGTGACACCTCAGAAGAAGACGTCACCTGTGAGTCACTGAATGACTTTTTTTTTGCCCCAAATTGAAAAGGATTGAATAACACTGCTCTATGCCATAATACACACACTGCTTCTTCCTAGTAACAAACCCCCCCAACATCACTTTGGGGGGGGGGGGCGCTTTTAGCAAGATTCGCCCTGTAGTTCAAATTACCTAGAAACGGCCCTGAGTATATGATTATGTAAGGAGACCGCCCGGTTAACCCCCAGCGGGCCGGAGCATACTGTACCTGCTCCACGATCTGGCTTGCTTCGAGGGCTCCTGGTCAGCTAATCGGTGCGCTGCCCTGCTGCAACCCCTGACTGGCTGAGCGGGACATCCAGAATGTCAATCCCGCTGTGAGTATGTAATCTCATAGAAGCTACAGGCAAGGGATCTGCAGTGGATTTCGCTGTGAATTCGCAGCGAGAAATCTGCTGTGGATCCGGCCTGTGTGTTTATACCATCAAGCTTTATTTACAACATCTGGTACACGTTTCGACCCACATGGGTCCTTATCAAGTATCTTTATCAAAACCCATCTGGGTTGAAACGTTGCACGCTGTACCAGAGGTTGTAAGTAAAGCTTGAAAATCTTTATTCACCAAGGATGCTGTGGTAGTTTCTGTGTCCACGTTTGGAATTGTGGACCCTCCAGCAGGCATCCATTTGCTCTATGAATCAAGCCGATCGTGAACTGTGTATCCAGGGGCTGTTAGACCCTCACATTTCTTTGATTTTGTCTCTATAACATGTCAAAAGTTTATTGTTTTTTTTTTGTTTGTTTTTTTACAAATAACAGTGACATTTTAATAGAAATCTGCCCTATATGTACAGACTTCCCAATGACTCTGTGGCAGACATGCACTTATACACAGTAGGCAATCTAAGGAGGAAGTGCTGCATGTAAAAGGGGTGGAGCATCAGGCTAGACCAATAAGAAGACAGGAGGTGTGTCTCAGACTACTTCAGACTCCCTATAGGTAGTGTAGCTAAACTGTAGCTGTACTAATGGAGCTAAACATCAGCCATGCTTTACATGAAATCATCCCCTGTAGGTAGTAACAGGAAGTGACATCTAATTTTTAATGGCTTTTATTCACAATACTTCTTATAAATCACAATATTCCATATTATATATTTGTCAATGTGACTAGTCAGTATTGTAACCACTGGAGTCGTGGATCCACTGGACCACCGCTAAGGATGGCATAAGCAGCACCAAGGAGCGTAGTCTGAGGGACCGCTGGTTGTCACCAGAGCCCGCCGCAAGGCAGAATGGATTTGCTGCGGCAGAGGACCCCCAGGTCCCCTAGCGGTAGTGGGCGAGGTGCAGCTGGAGACAACGCAGGCTAGTCAGCAGGCATGATTCGCAGCCAGGAACCACAGGTCACTAGAGTTGGAGCCACAGTGCTTTGGGTAGTAAATGTTGAGGCTCCAACAAGGAAGCCTGGGCAGGTGCACGGATTTATACTTAGGGGGCGAACTATTCGGGGCAAACTAGGCCTTTAAATATCACTGTGGCGGCGCACACGTTCCCTAGGAGCGTGAGAAGACAGAGCAGGAGCGGGGATGGGTAAAGCGTCCTGAGGGGCCGAAGCGGGGGGGGGGGGCAGCAGCAGCGACGGTGGGCCACAGCATGTGAGGCATAGCATTGATCAGTATATGCAATCCAGAGTATGTAACTGTAAAAAGCCCCAGGTAGGGCATATGTTTGGAGGGCTTACTAGGGACAGACAAAGGGCAAATGCTCCATAGACCCTTAGCAAGTAGGGGTAGTTCATTACATCTCCCCAATAGGGTATAATAGGGTTAGTCTGTTGTTGTGCCCTTTTTATATCTATTTAGTGTGATGTGGACAGACCCTGCCAGAAATCCGATCACATCAGAGTGGTAAGACATCACATCTAGGATTGTTGTTATAAACATGTCATGTGACTCGTATTTGCTCTTATATGCTACTGGCTCCTCAGCTTTGTTTTATCTGTCCGATGTTTGTCATGTGGGGATTGTTATGTTAGCGACTGACATTAAAAGTGATGTTTTAATTGTGTTATGTCGTACTCTGTGAATTACTATTTGACTAATGGTGGTGCACTTCTTCTGCTGGTCACTAGTAAAAACAAGTGCAAAAAAAGTTAAGAAAAATATTAAGAAAAAAATCCTTATAAAATACACACCCAATAAAAGTTTACATTACCCCATTTCCCATTATAAAATAAAAAATGTCAAATAAATAAATTAATACATATTACATATTGTAGCATGTGGAATTGTCCGATCTATTAAAACATAGCAATATTGTTACCGCACAGTGAACAGCATAAACATAAAGAAAAACAAACCAGGATTGCTGTTTTTTTTTTTTTTATATATTCAGAAAAAAATTAACAAAAAGCTATCAAAATTTTTCTTTTACACCAATATGTTACCAATAAAAACTAGAGCTCTTGGTACAAAAAATGACACCCCAACCAGCCCTGTAGGGGGAAAAATAAAAGTGTTATGGCTCTTATAAGGCAAGAAAGAGAGCGCTGCTTAATTGTGACCTAGACATCCGGGCATCAATGACCTTTGGGGTTAATGGCCGTCATGATATACTAAACTGCATTTTTTTTTCACCTAAAAAGACGACGTATGACCATAGCCCTCAGGTGGTACTGCAGTCCGAAATCTTCCAATGTCCGCTGCACAAAGGTATTCATGAATTGTTTTTTATTATATTTAGTGTTTCACATATACACAAGAGTATTCACCAATTTGAGTAGATCCTTATACTTAATAATACACACTATTTACTGTTACTATTATTTTGGGGGCATTTTGGTTAATTCCAATAATCACAGGATTAAACTGTTATGTTGTTTCCCGTAGCATTACCACATCTCGCCTCTAGATGGCAGTTAAAGACTAGACACGGTAACCACTCATGTCAGATGCAAGACATGTTCCAATTTAAAATGTCTTCAGAACAATGTCAAGAAACCGTGGAGACCAGGGCAGTGCAGCATGCAGGAAAACATGATATGTAAAAGGTTTCTTAGTCACAAAGCTGCACGGAGCTATGATCAGTCTGATACGGATGGCAAAGAAGAATAATTTACAGTCCTTTATCAAACCATTTCTGCTTGTATTTATAGTTTCCCAATGAAGTGTGTTCAAAGAAAAAGGTTTATTGCTGAACTGCATACACTACTACATACACTGAAGAGAGACAGTACACCTGTTACCTTCAGGTCTAAGTACTAAGTACCCCCAAAACCGTTTGTACAATTAGATAGCTGCTTTTAATCCAAGATCTGTCCTGGGGTCCGTTCGGCAGGTGATGCAGTTATTGTCCTAAAAAACCTTTAAACTTGCAGCCCTTTGTCAAATTGGCGTGGCCTAGAATACCCGCGCCTTAGAATTGTATCGCCCCTCCATCGCTCCTCCCCGCCCTCTTCACCATTAGGAATGCCCCTGGGCAGGATTTCTCCTATTCATCACCTGTCTGAACACTGCACAGTGATGAATAGGAGAAATCCTGCCTGGGGCATTCCTAATGGTGAAGAGGGCGGGGAGGAGAGGCGTCACAGGCCTAGGGCACAGACACTGTAGGCTACACCAATTTGACACAGGGCTGCAAGTTTTAAAGTAGTTTTTAGGACAATAACTGCATCACCTGCCGAACAGGGGGGGGATTGTGGGTACAGAGTCGCTTTAACCCTTTGCTAACAACAACTGATTTTAGTTTTGTTTGTTTGTTTTTTTCCAACAAGTAAACCCACATTCATAAACCAAGGGGCACTGATGTAGGCAAACTGCTTGGGCGGGAGAAAGGAATTGACTATAATCCTAAGGGGCCGTCCAATCAGCTGCAGGCCACTCTGTGATGTCAGCACCTCCCCCTCCATATAAGGCGGTTCGGTAACGGAGGTGGCCAGTCAGCTGTGTGTGGAGGAAAGAGCAGGATGGCAGCAGGCAGTTACAGCAGAGCAGGGAGAGACTAACAGAGCGATATAGGAACAGAGAGGAGAGGAATGGTGAAAATTGGTTGTGAGTTGGGAGTGACTGGCTGATTGACATTTTTTTTTATTGTGATTTTCCAATTTTTGACGCTTTTACAACAACATGCAGTTAACAAATGAACTACTATAGTTTTGGCTTTTTTAATGAAATTTGTTAAGACTTGATTTGCGAATCTTTACTAGTTTGACCGGAAATTTGCCAAATGAATTTCCGGCTGCTTCGCTCATCTCTAGGACATATAATTTGTTGAATAACTTTTAATTAACCCATTAATTACCCTAGTTGCCATGATGGCAGTTTATTGGGGCATCTAAGGGATTGAACTGGTGGGATCAGTATCATCTCCAATAGAGATGAACGAACCACCCGTCTAAATGAAGGAAATTGCTTTGTTTGATTGGCATTGGCTGCCCTTTTAACTCTGTTCCTCTCCGTGCCGCTCCACCCAGGATGTGGGGAAAGTGGGATCCAGTCCTGGGAAACAGGGAGAAGTTTCCTAGGACGGTATCCCGTTTTTCCTGACACATGGGAAGTTGCGGCGGGAGCCAGGCTGCTTGTTACTAAATTGTTAACAATCCTACACAGTAATATTTTTGGAACGTTATCCGATGTGTCAAATATTTTCTGTTACTATTCAGGATCTCACGAGCTGCCGTGACACCGTATCTAAGAACATCTCCTAGTAAGATGGAATTGTAAAATGTATCCAGGTATAAGTGGAAGCCTTTATACAGAAGAGGCTCTGTTCAATCCCACACAATTTTTCAAGTGAATACTGTGAATTGCTGTCACACTTCATGTAGTATTCGGTCTTATAAAATGAACACTTGCTGGGGATATAGTGTGGAGTATAATCCACTTTGAAAAGCAGAGGCGACCTGTCAATCATACTATCTTGTGCTATTTAGCTATTAATATGGAGCATTGGCATAAGGAATCTATCCTGTTTATTATGGCCAGGGGGCATAAATGTCTTGTTGTTGTTATAATGAAGATGTAACTCATTCTTTTCTGCTTTGTCCAGTATGACGAGATGGTGTTTTTATCAAAGAGAAACTAATAGCAGGATAGTTTACTCAGGGCTAATTTTCTTACCTTCATTCTCAGTGCCGTCTTCCTGAAATCCTGCATTTTATTAATATTTTTATTAAAGGGGGAAAATCTTTTTCTTTCAAATCAACTGGTTTTAGAAAGTCATATAGATTTGTAATTTACTCCTATTTAAAATCGTAAGTCTTCCTATACTTATGAGCTGCTGCATGTCCTGCAGAAAGTGATGTATTCTTTCCAGTCTGACACAGTGCTCTCTGCTGACACCTCTGTCCGAGTCTGGAACTGTCCAGAGCAGGGGAGGTTTTCTATGGAGATTTGTTGCTGCTCTGGACTGTTCCTGTCTCGGGCAGAGTACTGTGTCAGACCGGAAAGAATACACCACTTTCTGCAGGACATACAGCAACTTATAAGTATGAGAAGACTTGAGATTTTTTAATAAAAATAATTATAAATCTACATAACTTTCTGAAACCAGTTGATGTGAAAGAAAATGATTTTTGCTGGAGTATCCTCTTAAGAAGTTTGGTGCACTGGGGTGGAATTACAACCCCTAATATAAATATTCATTGCAGAGTGCTGCCTCAATATTAATCAGGTGGCATCGCACCAAACATTAATAAAACCGAGGATTTCTGAAAAGGAGCACTGTGGATGTAGGTACTAGGAAAGAAAATGACCACCTACCTTACTCTATGGGGATATAATGTAGTGTCCCGGAGCCCTGCTTTATGTGCTGCTAAAAGTGTTGTTATTTAGGGCAGCACACTTTTTTTTATTTCGTGCCAGCGAGCATATTCTGAAGAAGTACTAGGCTTGTATTTCTGCACCTGCTTGTTGGAGCCGATCTGTCTGGAATCCACCCCTCTCTCTGCCCTCATTAAAGGGGTACTCCAGGCTGGGGGCTTTTTTGCATATGGCCAGGGAGGAGGTGGATATGGGCAATGATGTCCCTTTATCTCCCCTGTCCCAGCATTGTGTCCCGCATCGCTCCGGTCCGCGCTTTCTGGTAACTAACATGGGCTTGAGACGTGACATTTCAAGTCTGCTCAACCAGTCAGTAGCAGAGGCGGGATCCCGCCTCTGCCACTGACTGGCTGAACGGACTTGATACGTCACATCTCAAGCCTGTGTCAGTGACCACGAAGCAGCCGGGCAGCGCTGACCGGAGCAATGTGGGACACGGCGCTGGAACCGGGAGGTAAGGGGATGTCATTGCCCTCATCCACCTCCTCCTCGACCATACGCAAAGAAGCCCCCCAGCCCGGAGTACCCCTTTAAGGCTCCTCATTCCTCTGAGCCAATGGGCTCACAAATTAGCCCAGACCTCTCTCCACCAATAGGGAACAAGCCCTTGAGTCTATATGTAGGAGTAGAGAGGGCCATAGGCTAGTCTAGTTTAGCCCAGGGTCTAGGGAGGTAGTGAAATGCAGACTGTTGTGTGTTCCTGTTTCCTGAGTTCCTGTCTTTCTAAGCATATTCTGCTAATTCACCAGACATGCGACTACCCCTGAGGGAGCGTCCAGCTGAGAGGGTCACCTATTCATCTTCAGTCAATTTACTTCCAAGTAAAAGTTTTACAGTTTTTCTCTGACTCCATGTGCCATGATATCCACCACCGACACCATGTAGGAAGGGGTTACTGCTCTTATCCTTAAAGTGTCTGTTGGGACTCTGGGAGAGCAGCGTATCACTCAGGCCCTGTGACAAATACTGCAGTGGTAACACACCACCTGCTAGCCCTGCACATGAACTCCTGATGCAGACCCCTCAGCAGGTCAGATTCTTCAAATCTGCTGTGTTTCCCCTTTAAAGGGTTACTGTCATTATGACTTACGAAATCAAAATCAACATTAGATGTAATATGAAGCAAGTTTGCAATTTACATTCATTATTTTTTTTTTTAGTTGTCATGGAGAACACGGCACTTCCTGTTTTCTTACTCTTTGAGAAAAAAACAGTAAGAACACAGGAAGTCCTGTGTATCCCAGGCCATCTGAGTGCTCACAGAGAGGAAGTCATGTGACTGATGGACACATTGAACTATGACTCTCTGTACTGGCCATAATTCGTGTAATTAGTCTGGTTTTTTTTTTTTTTTACAACCAGCACAAGTCAGAAAATCTGCCTTCAGGAGAATGGACCTGTATTTCTGGTAAGTACAGCTTTGTTGTAAAACATAACAACAAAAAATAATGAATGTAATTTGCAAACTTGTTTTATTATCACATCTACTGTCGATTTAGAAAGTTATAATGAAAGTGACACTTTGAGTATGCATACTAAAACTTAGGTACTGAAATTAGAGATGAGGGAACCTCAAGTATGCTCGGGTTTGGCTGAACCCACCTGAAGAATTTGGATGCAGCTCTGAATCACGGCTAAAAAAACAGCCTCGGCTGTACTTTGTGGGCAGAGGACCGCGCTGAGGTCTAAACAGGCACGGACATAACATTAGAATAATTTATGCCAAGTTTTGCAGTATAGTGAAGTCTATGGAAGATGTTTGCAAGTTGTGCGCAGTCGCCGTGCTGCTGCTTTTATCTGGGATGCTCCCCAGCAGCTTGGGAGGGCTGGAGTTGTAAGGACTCGCCCCATGGTTATCCCACAGTGTCCTTCATTACAGGCGACGCAGCCGGGATGGTTTGGTGTATTCCTAGTGGGAACATGGGTTGATCCTGCCCTGGCCTAGTTGATTGAATTCTGGTTAACGCCTGTGCATTTTCTGAAGTGAATTCTACCAGCACCTAAATAAACTCTTTGCCTCTTTGACTCTTTGTCAGTGATTGACAGCCCTGTTCTCCTGTCTAGATTCTTGTCTGTCTGTCCCAATCACCTCTGAGACCGGGATTTTGTTTCTTTTAAAACGCAGTCATTTTGTATGCCTGATGCCTGATATAGTGTATACTTAGTGTGCCTATACTCGCTTCCTGCCCTGTGAATTGCTATCCTGATCTGTTGGTTACTTGACTTTGGGCCCTATTCCACCGGACGATTATCGTTTGCATAATCGTTAACGATTAACGATCTCAAACGACCGCTATTGCGAAAGACCTGAAAACGTTCAGTCATTTCCATGGAACGATAATCGTTACTTATGATCATAATTGCGATCGTTTTTCTTAGCTATTTCTTTGCTATTGCGTTCGTATCTATTGCAAACGATCAAACGACGTCTTATTCAATGCGAACGTTTTGCGAACAAGCAACGATAAAAATAGGTCCAGGTCTTATAAAGTGATCAACGATTTCTCATTCGGTCGTTAATCATTAACTGCATTTCAACCGAACAATTATCGTTTAGATTCGAACGATTTAACGATAATCTGACTGATAATCGTCCGGTGGAATAGGGCCCTTTGGCTTGTGTCCCTGACTACGTGTTTGTCTCCTAACTTGGTCTGTATTTATATCCTCTGTTTTTTGGCTCATCTATCCCACCTTTCATCTATCCATCCTGTCCCACCTATATTAGGGTAGTTCATCGTTTTTATTGAATTTTTCATGAAAACCATTTCACTACAGTAAATACGTGAGATTTCATCCAAGAGATTCCTTATTTTTCATTATACATAACATTATTTATCAGTAAACTGTGAAAAGGTCAAATCATGTTGTTTACACAAACTACATTTCACACTTTTTTATTATTTTATTTTTTCTACCCAGTCTATTTAAAGGCGTCAGAACAGAAAGAAAATGGCCACCCTATCATGATAACTATTCCTATAGAGATCCCAGGTGTGTCATTATAGTAAAGAAACAGAAGCGTTCAGTGACAGTAAATTATCCCATCTGTATAAAATCTATAAATACACTAATTGTGAAAGGTTTTATGTCATTATCAATATTGGGTGGCTCATAATTTAATCTATATCACATGTACAGCAAGAAAGCTAAAACAAAACTGCTTAGAACCAGAGCAGAGCGCAACAGAACAACATAATAGCCTCCTCACCCATGGAGGTGATACAGGGTCATTCAGCTTCTATGGGGGGTTTTAACTTTGAAGATGAATGGTTTCTCTTTGTCTCCTTGGGATTTGTATTTGTGTCATATTTGACTACTAAGTGCGGATTCTTTGCAGAGAACTTCTAATTTATGATTATAAGATTGATACTACTATAGAATTCTGGTCACATTGCCTATGTATATTAACCCCTTAAGGTCAAAGCCAATTTTCGTTTTTGCGCTTTTGCTTTTTCCATTTTAAGTTTAAAAGTCAACAGCGCTTGTATTTTCTCACCTAGAGACGTATATGAGCGCTTATTTTTTGCGAAACCAATTGTACTTTGCAATGACAGGCATTATTTTTCCATAACATATGCTGCGAAACCGGAAAAAAATCATTTGCGCTGTCAAATTGAAAAAAAAACAAATTTGTTTTGATTTCGGGGAGTTTTGCATTTACGCCGTCCGTCCTATGGTAAAACTGACTTTTTATGCATGTTCCTCAAGTCATTACGATTACTATGATATATAACATGTATAACTTATATTGTATCTGATGGCCTGTAAAAAATTCAAACCATTGTTAACAAATATACGTTCCTTAAAATCGCTCCATTCCCAGGCTTATAGCGCTTTTATCCTTTGGTCTATGGGGCTGTGTGAGGTGTAATTTTTTGCGCCATGATGCGTTCTTTCTATCGGTACCTTGATTGTGCATATGCGACTTTTTGATCGCTTTTTATTACATTTTTTCTGGATTTGATGCGACCAAAAATGCGCAATTTTGCACTTTGGAATTTTTTTGCGCTGACGCTGTTTACCGTACGAGATCAGGAATGTGATTAATTAATAGTTCGGGCGATTACGCGCGCGGCGATACCAAGTATGTTTATTTATTTATTAATTTATATTTATAAAATGGGAAAAGGGGGGTGATTTGGACTTTTATTAGGGGAGGGGATTTTTTATTAATAAAAACACTTTTTTACTTTTTTTTTTACTGTAACTAGAAGCCCCCCTGGGGGACTTGTATATACACAGCACTGATCTCTCATAGAGATCAATGCTGTGTATATACACAGCAAAGATCGATTAGATCGGTCATAGATTGCTATGGCCTGCTGCAGGCCACAGCAATCTATTGCCGAGCCGGGATCAGCGTCATTCCGGCGCTGGGCCCGGCACGGGCAGAAGAACGGATCTCCCCCCCGCGATCGCATCGCGGGGGGGGAGATCCGTCCCACTAGACACCAGGGACACGGAGAGCACAGCATCTAAGTGCAGCTGTCAGGTTTGACAGCTGCACTTAGAGGCTTAATTAGCCGGCGCGGCAACGGGACCCGCGCCGGCTAATAGAGGCACTGCCCGGCGGGACCCCTCTCTGAACACCCCGAGCGGCACCATGACGTATCAGATACGTCATGGGTCGCTAAGGGGTTAAAGCTGGTACTCTAGTGGAAATAAAAAAAATATTTAAAATCAACTGGTTTCAGAAAGTTACATAGATTTGTAATTTAAAAATCTCAAGTCTTCATGTACTTATCAGCTGCTGTATGTCCTGCAGGAAGCGGCTTATTTTTTCCAGACTAACACGTTTATTTCTGCTGCCCCCTCTGTCCATGACAGGAACTGTCCAGAGCAGTAGTAAATCCCCATAGAAAACCTCTCCTGCTCTGGACAGTTGCTGTCACGGACAGAGGTGACAGCAGAAAGCATTGTATCAGACTGGAAAGAATATACCACTTTCTGCAGGACATACAGCAGCTGATAAGTACTGGAAGGCTTAAGATTTTTAAGTAGAAATAAATTACAAATTTATATAATGTGACATGGAAAGAAAGGAGCTACTGCACATCACACCTATGGCTGATACTAATGCCGCTAGGCTATGTTTAAAAACCAACGCCAGGATGTTGGTATATAATTTGATCAAACCATATTGCCCCATGTACCAGCGTGCAGGTCTCCTGGTTCACATGGGTCCCTACTCCACACTGTGTCGGTCAGCAACTGCCAACCCCGCAAAGCGTGCACATGCAGGGAAGGGAGGCCATGAAATGGCCCTGCAACCCCAATGTCACGGGACCAAACCCAAAATGCCCCCCCCCCCCCAAAACCCAGCCGGCACCACTGGCGGAGAAGGCTGCCCCAAACAACACAAGTATGGATATGGTATTACACTCACCATCACTGCTGCAGACAGAATGGGAAAAATAGGAGGTACTGACATGTGAGTACAGGTGTATCCTGCTAATTTGGGTCATGTGGGTCTTATGAAGGGGAGTGCCAGCTGCTCAGAAAAGGGAGAAAAACAAAATGCGACATTAGTATATTAGTACCTCCTATCTTTCCCATTCTATCTGCAGTAGTAATGGTGAGTACAAGAGCATATTCACACTTCTGTTGTTTGGCGGCAGCTTTCTCCGCCGGTGGTGCCAACTGGGTTATGGGGGGGCACTTTGGGTTTGGTCCTGTGACATTGGGGTTGCAGGGCCATTCCATGGCCTCCCTTCCCTGTTTGTGCACGCTTTGCAGGGTTAGCGGTCGCTGACAGAAACAGTGTGGAGTTAGTGTAGGGACCCATGTGAACCAGAAGATCGGCACATGGTACATGGGGCAATATGGTTTGATCAAATTATATACCAACATCCTGGCATTTGTTTTTAAATATAGCTGAGTGGCATTAGTGTCATCCATAGATGTGATGTGCAGCAGCTCCTTTCTCTCCATGTCGTACAAATTTATATACCTTTGCGACACCATTTGATTTAAAAGAAAAAAATGTTTTCACCAGAGTACCCCTTTAAGCCCTATACTGTCAGACAGATAAGCAGGTATAAGCCTGGTTTGTTAATGAATAGTAGACTGCCTTGTTTGTAGGCTGTATACATTAAAGGAAATTATTTATATGTGTATTTTATGAGAGCTCTATAGCAGATTTGTGAATTTCTATCCATAGATTTGTGTATATATTCTTGTATACAGTATATGTCATGACTGATACCCAAATTGATATTTGTATGTTTTACCTTTACAAGACTGAATTCTTAATTCCTTCTACCTTAGTAATTGATTATCTACCACACATATCTCTTTCCTGCATAGATTCCTCTGCTCAGTAAACAGTTAACTTTTGCTTTGCTTTTGGTTGACACTTTGACTTTTCCACTCATGCTTCCACTTATCCTTCAGCCTGGATTCTGGGTCTGTGGTCCAATCACATGCTAGACCGGGGCTCCTATATATACTTCCTTGGTCTATTAACCCTTTACTAGACCCTTCTGTCTTTGCTTTTACCTGGTTACCTGACTTTGGCTTATTGTACTTTGACTTCGCTAGATGGATTCTGATTTTGTATCGCGTTGCTCGTTTGGTTTTGATCTTGGCCTGTTTGACTATCTTTGTGTTTGTTCGTCTTGTCCTTGTTTTGTGTATCACATTATCCCAGGTTAGGGACTGTTGTTTAATGTACAGGAGAATCTTGATTCAAACAATAGATAATTTTCTGATGATACAATCCCTTTACGTGAAACAGCAGATGTTCTAGTAATCAGAAAAGAACCCCAAGTGCCAAAGTGGAAGTAGTAAAAGTTTCTCCTCTATCAACCACAAATTGGACTTCTGACACCAACAAAAGACTGGTGGGGGTAAGATTATCTTACTTCCTTCCTCAGTGGAGGAAAATAGATTTAAGTATGACTAGGAATTTATTCCAAAGCATCGGAACAAATGATAGATACTGTGTGTCTCAGCTGTGTCTCATTAACCCCCTAAACGCCGCGATCTATGGCGATCGTGGCGTTTAAGATTCTCAGTGACAGAACAAGCCATGCTGCGGGGTTCCCGATCACATGTACCGACGGGCAGGAGTAATCCACTTACCTCCGTCCTGTCGGAGCTGCGATTTATGAATAGAGTCTGCTCTCAGACAGCCTCTATACATAGATCGCCGATAACGCTGATCTATGCTAAGCTATGGCATAGCATAGATGAGTACATGCAATGTAATAATTGCATGTTTTACTGTGAAAAAAAGTGTAAAAAAAAAAAAAGTGTAGTAAAAAAAAGTTTCAAAGTATTAAAAAGAAACCTTATACCCCCCCCCCATATAAAAGTTTATTATACCCCCTTGCCCATTATAAAAATAAAAATATTTAAAAAAATAGAATAAACTTATTATATATTGTAGCGTGTGGAGTTGTCCAATCTATTAATAAATAACATTATTGTTCCCGCACGGTGAACGGCTTAAACGAAAAAAATAAACAACACACCAGGATAGCTGATTTTTTAAAATTATATATAAAAAAAAATAATAGAAAGTGATCAAAATTTTTCAGTTACACATATATAATATTAAGAAAAACTATAGATCATAGCATAAAATTACAACCCAACCAGCCCTGTAGGTGGAAAAATAAAAGCGCTATGGCTCTTAAAAGGTGGGGAGGAACATTGCATTAAAGGAGAAGTCTGGCGAAAATTATTATTAAAGTATCGTATTGCCCCACAAAAGTTATACAAATCACCAATATACACTTATTACGGGAAATGCACATAAAGTGCTTTTTCCCTGCACTTACTACTGCATCAAGGCTTCACTTCCTGGATAACATGGTGATGTCACTTCCTGGATAACATGGTGATGTCACGACCCGACTCCCAGAGCTGTGCAGGCTGTGGCTGCTAGAGAGGATGATGGCAGGGGGACACTGAGGGACACAGGGCACTGGAGGGACACTGAGTATCCCTCTGCCATCATCCTCTCCAGCAGCCACAGCCCGCACAGCTCTGGTAGTTGGGTCATGACATCACCATGTTATCCAGGAAGTGAAGCCTTGATGCAGTAGTAAGTGCCGGGAAAAAAGCACTCTGTGTGCATTGCCCATAATAAGTGTATATTGGTAATTTGTATAACTTTTGATGGGCAATTCAATACTTTAATAAAAATTTTCGCCGGACTTCTCCTTTAATTTGTGTCGGACTTTTGTGCATCAAAGGCTCGGTCTTGAAGTGGTTAAGCACAAGACTCAATATATGCTATTTTTCCTATACGTCTTTCTTCCTTTGTTATTCTATGTTGTATAGGATGCAAGATATATATTGTTGGGCTCTATGGGCTTTATTTTCTTGTAGCATGATAAGGTACAGGTGTGAGGTAACCACTATAGTGTAAAACATAGGCCCAATTACTCCTTTGTCTAATGGTGCGTTTACTCAGAGAGATTTATCTGACATATTTTTGAAGCCAAAACCAGGAACAGACTATAAACAGGGTGCAGGTCCTACAGGAAAGACTGAGATTCCCTGTCTTTTCAAGTCCATTCCTGACTTTGGCTCGAGTCTCGAAACACAGGACTAACCAGATATCCCTCCTGGAAGGGCCCATCATTACATTGACTCAGAGGGCCACTTAATATGGTGGTTTCCTGGCAGGGCCTTTTCCAGAGGGATATCTGGCTAGTCCTGTGTTTCGAGACTCTTAAATGAGGCTCCTTGGGCTCCTTCTTTGCATATTCTTGTTTCCCAGGGAGCTATGCACCTAGGATTTCACTGTATTTAGTGCTTTAGCCGACAGCATGATCTTTGGTCGGTCTCCCTGAGATCAGTGATCTGTTTCCTGTACAACTGCAGACACTGACATTCATTAAATAAGATCTATACATTTGAAAGGAAATATATCATTAGGTTTATGTTTCCTTAAATAAAGGCAGCATAACTTATTGACAGAAATGCTGGACAGATCAGTATATTACTTACATGATTCTCTTCAGCCATTCTCCGGATGCGCAGGAGAATAGGCTATAGGCCGCACCACTAACTAATGCCCCCCCCCCCCTTCTTATTGAAAGCGTTCTTCCTATACATATAAAGGCAACTGCCAGAGTCTGCTGGAGCTCATGAATATTCAGGACTACTGGGCTCATGCACATCATGGAGAGGACTGCTTATTGTCCATGTAATTCAGGAGGAGATCTCTGGATCAGCTGCACAGAACAGTGTAAGTGATACATCATTCTTCTCTGTCACTATTTTATGTTACCTTTATATAGCACGGCATAACCCTACTGAGTCTCTTTTAACATTTGGTGGACCATGAAAACATTGTCTATTGAAGCAAAGCCTTACCTTTATTTTAATCCAAAAAAACATATCCATATATTGAATATCTATGGATTTTTTTTTCTCCGGTGCAATGAACAAATACATTACTAAGCTTTGCAAACATGTCTTATATTTGCCGGGAAGGACTGCCTAAGGTATTGCCCATAACGCCAATGTTATAGAATGTATGTATATATATATATATATATATATATATATATGTGTGAACCATACAAGGATTAATGCGAGTTATAAATTTGACCTTTTTATTGACAGAATCCCGAGCAGCCTAATGACATGCATAAAAGTGCAATGCTAGTTCCTCTGGCGGTAAATGTTCTCTGCTAGGCACAAATACTGACCTCTAAGCAGGCTGTTAATACTCATTAACTTAGTAGCGAAAACCTGCGAGGCCATTATAAGTAACCTACATAAATAAATCTCATATAAACATCATTACCTCTGGCCGGCGTGATGTTTAGCCATTTACAAGAAGAGAATACACAAGACTTACATAGCGTAATAATATTATTTAGGTAGAGAAGTGTGAATAAGACTAATTCCATCTAATAACAAAATACCATTTCATTCTTTCTAATCCCAGCCTGTGTTTAATAACCGCCGGACAGTGCTATTAAATCCACTGGGTATCTCATTTTCAGCCCAATAAGTTTGCATTGATTTACTCTGTGGAGGCGCATTCGTTGATTAAACTGTAAATTTATATTGATGAAAGTTTAGAGGATTGAGCACAGCAATCTGGCCTATCGCTTCCATCCACCCCGCAGTATTTGGCATACTTTTTTTTTCCTTTCATTTTAATATGAACTATTTCACTGTATAAAAGCAGATTTATCAAAATATAAAAAAAAAAAAAAATCTTTTTTTTTTTTTTTTTTGAGATTTCAGCTCTCAAGTCTTATTAAGTATTATTAAAGGGGTATTCCAGGGAAAATCAATAATTTAGCAATGGAAAGGGTTAACCAAGGTTAACCCTTTCCTAATATACTTACCTGTCCGTTTTTGGCCCCCCACGGAGATCTCCCGTCCGGTCACGTGATGTGATGTGTCCAAGCTGTGACTCGCGGATCCTCTTCTTCCGGTTCGGTGACGTCACCACCCGGCCGGCGACTGACTCTTTCTTATTAGCAGCAGAGCACTGAACCCTGACTGACTTGTAGTGAGTAGCCAATCAGGGTTTAGTGCTCCGGCTGTACGAAGTTAGCCGGGTTCTGATCCCCCCGGCCCCCTCCTTCTCTATCATTACAGCGATCCCCCCGGCCCCCTCCCTGTGCTATAAGCCCGATCCTCCTGGCCTTCTCCTTCCTATGTAATCTGTCCTGATCAAAGATAGCTCACCCGCACCCCCCAGTGTGCTGCGGTGCCGGCCCCCGTATCGGCACTTATTGTAAGCAGCTGTTCTCAGCTGACAGGCGCTGTGTGTGTGTGTATGAGGCAGGAGAGAGTTCATGCTTGCTCCGTACACAGCGCAAGCATGAACTCTCTCCTGCCTCATACACACACACACAGCGCCTGTCAGCTGAGAACAGCTGCTTACAATAAGTGCCGATACGGGGGCCGGCGCCGCAGCACACTGGGGGGTGCGGGTGAGCTATCTTTGATCAGGACAGATTACATAGGAAGGAGAAGGCCAGGAGGATCGGGCTTATAGCACCGGGCGGGGGCCGGGGGGATCGCTGTAATGATAGAGACGGAGGGGGCCGGGGGGATCAGAACCCGGCTAACTTCGTACAGCAGGAGCACTAAACCCTGATTGGCTACTCACTACAAGTCAGTCAGGGTTCAGTGCTCTGCTGCTAATAAGAAAGAGTCAGTCGCCGGCCGGGTGGTGACGTCACCGAACCGGAAGAAGAGGATCCGCGAGTCACAGCTTGGACCATCACGTGACCGGACGGGAGATCTCCGTGGGGGGCCAAAAACGGACAGGTAAGTATATTAGGAAAGGGTTAACCTTGGTTAACCCTTTCCATTGCTAAATTATTGATTTTTCCTGGAATACCCCTTTAAGTATTAACTATTATATATAGAATCATTGTCCATTGCCCTAAAGGGGGTTGCTGGAGGTTTGTAAAACAATGCTTGTCTATATCCACACCATGTAAAATTAGTGCGCACACTGAGGTACATGCTAATCACATCTATAGGACTATTGTGCCAGTATATATAGATCCAACTATCTAGATGAGGAGAGTCCATGGCACACGAAAATAGTGGTTAAAAACTGTGATTTATTCAATTCAGCATAGTGCAGCAATCCATAGACGCAAGGTTTCGATGGCTTGACGCCACCATTTTTAAGTGTATCATGTGAAACAGTAGCAGGATATATATCGTTAAACAAGCAAACGTGATTGGTGTACAATAATTATCAATAAGTGAACAGTTGTGGTGGATACAGTTGTGTTAGTATAGCACACTTACCGCACTTTTGTGGGGCGTGCAAGTCTATGTTGGTAGGTTTAAGTCACATGGGCTAGTCCATATATGCCCACTGTGATGCGTGCATGAGTCCAAGCATTACAGTTCGTGAGGTGATTAAAAAGTGTGACCACTCAAAAAAGGTAGCGAACTAGCCAACCATTAATAGTATCAGGTAATTACATGAAGGATAAGGATTTAATCACCACCGGATCTGGGCTCATCACTCTCCATCTAGATGCAGGGCTGGATTAAAGGGAGGGCACCAGGGGCACGTGCCCCGGGGCCTCCACCACTTAGGGGCCCCACCAGCAGGAACCCTAGTAGATCGGTGCTGCTTACCCATGATATCAGGCCATGTAATAGGACCCTAAAACAGTTGGCAACAGCGCACAGAAAGTGCTGTGTTCTCACATTGCGTTATTAACACAAACACAATGTGGGAATATACTCTGATACTTAGCCCTCCCCACTCCTGTCTCTAGGATCTGGCATCTTCCTCTGCACTGCAGCCTCTAGTGACCATCACATGCGCAACAGAGGAGGATGCTAAGCAATACAGCCAGAAGCGAGGAGGGCCTGTGCTAAGTCGCCTACAGTAAGCTGCCATCTGTATAGATCGTGGCATAGTTAATTCATTTATTGGGGGGGGGGGGGGGGGGTTGTCGCCCGGGGCCTCCACCAACCTTAATCCGGCCCTGCCTAGATATCAGTAGAGTTAGCGCATGCGTAGTAAATAACCTCCCGCTATTATCTATCTATTTTTCTTTCTATCTATCTATCTATCTATCTATCTATCTATCTATCTATCTATCTATCTATCTAACTAAAAATGAAGCAATAGTGTATGAAACTAATGAAAAATAATCATATTGACCTGAAAAATAAAGTTTACAGTTTTACTGCACAGTAAGTGGCATTAAAACATGACCCCATATCCCCCCAAAAAAGTGCAGAAGTGTGTTTTTTCTTATTTTAACACACAAATATTTTTTGTTTGGGAGCAAAAACTAAAAAGCAAGAACTAAAATTGGCCCAGTCCTTAACAGGCACCTACCATTCAGCTCGCGCGGCAGGACACCTCTTCCAAACTCGGGCAGCTCTGTACTCCACTTCTAAAGTGATCGTTGTGCTGGCTTGCTGGAAGCGCCATACATCGTATTGTAAGCGTATTACAATGCAGTCTGTGTCTATGGTACTTCCGGCAAGTAAGTACAACGATCATCTTAGAAGGGGAGTGAAGAGCTGCCTGAGTTTGGAAAAGGTATCCAGCCGCGTGGGAGGAATGGTAGGTACTTCTTAAAGCGACTCTGTACCCACTTTGTTTCCCCAACAACTACTCATACCTTCCTGTAGCTGATAAGTTCTTGCTGGTGGTATGTTTATCATCGCTGGTGTCGCTTTCCAGTGCCGAAAATCATACTTTACTGTAGCTGGAACCGTGTCTAAGAGGCGTGGCCTAGAGCGATCGTGCCCTAGGCCAGCACCGCCTGTGTGGTGGTCTTCTCTGTCTCCCCTGCCTCCCGCTCCGCCCGCTGACCACCCTCTGTCCGGCACCCAGTCATGGCAATGAATGTGCATGCGCTGCCTCGTAACCCCCTCAGCGCCGACGCAATGACATGTTTGGGTCACCGCCGCCTCTCTGGTGTGGCCGCTCAGTGCCATCCCTGCCCTGTGTTTCTGAAGTTTCTGGCCTTTCCCCGCCTCTCTTGCCTGTCCCCACCCCCCGCCGCATACCATGGTGCCTCCCGCTGCCATCATCAGCTGGTCGTCTTCCTGGCCCATGCGCCATTGCGCTCCCAAGCCGCGCACACGCAGTGATGCTGCCGGCATTCTCCGACTAACTGCACATGCGCGGGTTATGAGCACAATGGCGCATGGGCCGGGAAGAAGACCAGCTGATGATGACAGCGGGCGGCACCATGGTATGCGGGGACAGGCAAGAGAGGCGGGGAAAGGCCAGGAACTGCAGAAATACAGGGCGGGAATGAGAGGGGGCGGTGACCCAAAAACGTCATTGTGTCAGCGCCGGGGGGTTACGAGGCAGCGCATGCGTAATCAATGCAATGACTGGGCGCCGGACAGAGGGCGGTCAGCGGGCGGAGCAGAGGCGGGGGAGACAGAGAAGACCACCACACAGGCGGTGCTGGCCTAGGGCACGATCACTCTAGGCCACGCCTCTTAGACACGGTTCCAGCTACAGTAAAGTATGATTTTCGGGCACTGGAAAGCAGCACCAGCGATGATAAATATACCACCAGTAAGAATTTATCATCAGCTACAGGAAGGTATTAGTAGTTGTGGGGGGCACAAAGTGGGTACAGAGCTTTAAAGAGCACCTGTCACTATGTTCCTAACTCCTGATTAGTCGCAGCTGACGCAAAGAATGGGTTAAAGCAGATACTTCCTCCAAGTGGAGTTCCTTGAATTTGGCTGGCAAGGGACCAATATGTAGTAACCTGATGATCTGGCACCAGCCGTGACTGCATGCCTATCGAGAGTTCTCTATGATGCTTATGTGGCCCTATTACTGTCTTCTTTTGGTAGATTTATATCTTTATACTTGTTTATCTAGCAGACCAAAAATTATTACACAGAAAGGTGCAGTCATGGTTACCTACTTTAAATGTACAGCTTGTATTGCTCCAGGACTTTTTCAAATTGATGGATGACCTTCTCGCTGGGCTCCCCGGAGCTCTTCCCTATTTTGATGATGTTCTTATTATAGCGGACTCAATGCAGACCAACTAGGGACATTACTGCAGAAAATTCATAGATGCTGGATTAAAAGTTAAAGAAGAAAATGTCTGTCTGTATCACCCAGTGTTGAATTCCTTGGATACAGAGTTGATTCATCCAGAATTCATGCAGCTACTGAAGACGTAAAAGCAGTTTGTGAATCACCAGTTCCAAGTAAATCGGAGCTGCGAGCATTTTACATCTCTTGGACTTTTATCGATCCGTCCTAATAGACAAAGTAACTGTTGCTCTTCACAGTGTAGATTGTTATGCAGGAATGCAATTTGAAAGTGGACGCAAATTCATGACAAGACCTTCATTGGTGCCAAGAATTTTTTTGTTGTTGTTGGATTCATTGTTTAAATGGGCACTGTTTCTCGTCATGCTCGCTGTCATGTAACCAAGACGGCCGCTTAACCCGTTAAACCAGGGGCGTACACTTACGCCCCTGCAGGCTAGGCCTTAATGCAAAGGGGCGTAAATGTACGCCTCGCTGGGGGCCGCACTTTGAAGCGAGCTCAGGAGCTAAGCGAGCTTCCTAGATGGTGGGGACCGGCTGCAACCGGGCCCCCACCGTTAATGAGGGGCTGCAATGATTGCGTGGCCACCCGCCATTACCCCCCCCTAAATGCCGCGATCATGCCACAGTGTTTAAGTGACCAGAGCATCTCCTGCCACTTACCGATCGGGACCCCCGCAGTGTGTCTGCAAGGGTCCCGATCGCACTGCCACAGGCAGAAGATCGCAGATTACACTGATGCCTGCTATGCTATGGCATAGCAGTGATCAGTGTATGAAATCTAATGTATCTATGTAAAAGTCCCCTAAGGGGACTTAAACAGTGTAAAAAAATTTTTATAAAAGTTTTAAAAAATGTTTCAAATTTATACATAAAACACATAAAAATAATCAAATTAATTAACGTATAATATACCGTAGTGTGCGTAATCATCCGATCTATTAAAATAAAACAATATTGTTCCCGCACTGTGAAAGGTGTGAACAAAAAGCCGTAAAAAATGCAGAGATTGCTTTTTTAAGTTACATTTTATGTATAAAAATTTTTTATAAAAAGTGATCAATCTGTCTGATCTAGAAAAAAAATGTTACTAATAAAAACTAGAGATCATGGCGCAAAAAAATGACACCCCATATGACCCTGTAGGTGAAAAAATAAATGCGCTATAGGAGTTACAATAGGGCCATTTTAAATATACCTATTTGCAAAAAAAAAAAAAGTTTTACTGCTAATAAAAATAGTAAAACATTAGAAAACCTAGTAAACATGCATATCGCTGTGTTCAGACTAACCTATAGAATAAAGAAAAAATGTAAAGTGCATTACTTAAATATGGAACCCCCCCCAAACAAACAAAAAAAAAATTAGCAGAATCACATTTTTTTTTACCCTAATTGATCCCATAAATGATATTTTGGGATTTCTGTCATTCATTTTATGGCAGATTGAAAGGCGCCATTACAAACTACACATCATTCTTAAAAAAACAAGCCCTCACATGACCCTGTAGATGGAAAAATAAAAGAGTTATGGATCTTAGAAGGTGAGGAGGAAAAAACGAAAACGCAAAAGTGACCATTGGCCCGGTCCTTAAGGCCATTTCAGACTCCGTCCTTAAGGGGTTAATTTGAGTCTATTGGGACATCTCGTTTACATAGAAACAGAGTCAAACGCAGTGCTCGTTCTCCTGATCAGTCAGTCTGAACACTGAAAACTCAACTAATTAAAACTAATAAAAGACTTAATGTCTCTGTAACATGTCTGAATCTTTTTCCCTTAGCAATCCATTTGATCAAATTGAGGGAACCATCTCACCACATTAAAGGGGTTGTCCAGTGCTACAAAAACATGGACAGCACCGCTCTTCTCTCCAGTTTGGGTGCAGGTTTTGTAACTCAGTTCCATTGAAGTGAATGGAGCCTAATTGCAAACCGCACCTGAACTAGAGACAAGAGTGGTGTTATCACTGGAAGAAAGTGGCCATGTTTTTGTAGTGCTGGATAACCCCTTTAAGGTGAACCTCAGAGAGATGGTTCCAGTGGCCTCTCTTGGGTTCATACTAAGCCTACAAAACTCCAATGGGTGGGTGGAGTGCAAGCCAGAAGGAGGAAGCGACACCCCCACATATAACACAAAAAGAAAAAAATGGTCAGCACTCTAATTCCACTGTTCACACTGTGCAGGTTGCATGCTGCTGTGGTGAGGTGGTACACTCTATTTGAATAAATAGTTTGCTAAGAACCTCATTTAAAAAAAAAAAAAAAAAACAACATCTTGTTCAGATCACCACCAATCAGGAGAACGAGCCGGGAGCAGTGTGTGCACATTGCATTCTCTCCCGCCTCTGTGTTGTTTCTAGGACGGCCGCATAATGTAAGTCTATGCGGCAGGTAGGTGTTAATATTTTTAAGGGAATCAGAAAATAACCTAACCTATTGTTCAAATCAGGTTTTTATGTTGAACCTATTTTTTAAGCAGCGTCCTGCCGGCTGAGTAGGCATTTCTTTAAATTTAGGAAAGTAAGTATAGTTTTTTTGGTGCTGTTTTCAGGTTCCTCCAAAGCATTAATCCTACATGAACTGCCCGTTCATCCACACACTGGCTGCAAGAGAGACCGCGCTGAGCAAGTTACTGGCTGGGCGAGCAGTTGCTGCTGGGTGAAGATGTCACAGGAACCAGAAAGCAGTGCTGACCAGAAGCCATGGGAATAGCAGCTGCAGGGGATCAAAGCATGGGAGTATGCCCTCTTTTTAATTTTTCTATTAACCTTACTCTGTTTAAAAAAATTTTTTTTATTGGGCTGGACAACTCATTTAAAGGGAACCTTTCACATAGAAAATGCAGCACTTTCTGAAGGTTATAGACCAGGGGGAGCTGAGCAGTCCCAATCAGGGATTTCAGCTTTCCCTAAATGACTTTGCATGCAGAGACCAATGTTGATCACCAATAAGACCACCCACTGGACTCCTAAGCATAGTAAGAAGTCCATTGTGTGATCCTTGTAGTAATTGTAGTTATCTTAGACTTGCATAGGAAAGGCTGTCAATCATTGAGTAGGACTGTCCACTGGACAAAGAAACATGGATGTAAATTAAAACAATACATGTTATATTGAATCTTTTCTTATCAAGTTATATATCAATCTGTTCAGCTCTTTCGACTCTATGACATACCGCCTAAAATTCAGATACCATGTTCAAAATGAAAGATTCCCTTTAAATAGTGACTTATCCTTAGTTCATTTTTCCTTAAAGGGGTTGTCCAGCGAAAATCTTTTTCTTTCAAATGAACTGGTGTCAGAAAGTTATATAGATTTGTAATTTACTTCCATTAAGAAATCTCAACTCTTCTTGTACTTAATAGCTGCTGTATGTCATACAGGAAATGTTGTTTTATTTTCAGTCTTGCATAGTGCTCTCTGCTGACATCTCTGGCCAAGACAGGAACTGTCCAGAGCAGGAGAGGTTTTCTATGGGGATTCATAGAAAACCGATAAAGAGTTCCTGTCTCGGCAAGAGATGTCAGCAGAGAGCACTGTGTCAGACTGAAAATAAAACAATATTTCCTGCATGACATACAGCAGCTAATACGTATGGGAAGAGTTGAGATTTTTTAATTGAAGAAAATTACAAATCTATATAACTTTCTGACACCAGTTGATTTGAAAGAAAAAGATTTTTGCTGGACAGCCCCTTACTGTGCAGGAGATGCCGAGGATGAAGGTATGTGTCTTACCTTCATCCTTGGCACCATTCCTGTGTAGTTATTTGTTTTTTCCATGATCCAGTAAGACCATTGAGAGCACCACGCCACCGTTAGGAGCACTGCCCCCCCATAGCGCCTTTTTAATGATAATCAGTGGAGCCGGCCAGCTGGGGGCGGGACAGGTTGTCAATATGGGGGCAGGGCAGTGCGTCTAACAGTCTCACCTGTCCGTGGAGCAAATGACTAATTGCACCAGAATGGCGCTGAGGATGAAGGTAAGAGACATACCTTCCTCCTCTAAGTCTCCTGTACAATAGGGACATATCAGCAGGTTAGATTCATCTGTCCTGCTGATAGTTCCCCTTTAAGTTACTTTTACAAACAGTAATAGGGCCACTAATTTTATTACCACTTTATTCAATGAACCTTTCCTGGTGCACACCATCCAGTTTCCTAGAGGTGTGAATAGTACTTGGCATTGTCAGAATATGTCTCCATAAATATAGTCTATAGTTAAACAAGCAATTATCTGCCTAGTCGACCAGGCTGTATCATTCCTCGGAGGTGCTTACTGACGTAAATAAGCATCTGATATGAAATAGCACACATGGAGCGCTATATATAAATTACACTCAGTGATTTGCACACATACCTTGTGAAGCGGATCAGCATTAGAAACCTCTGCCGTCTATTGATTTTCAGCACAGCATATATCTCATTATGACAGAGCCCAAATGCTTTCATAACTCTGATTTATATTCCATGTCTGTACACATGCTTCTCCTCCAGCTGCTTAACCCTTTATTGCTGAGAGGCCGGCATGTGGGAGATGAAAGGACCACAGCTATTGTATTTGCAACCTAAACTATTATTGCTGTTGGTGATTATAGTAGAAAAAAAATTATTGATGGCCTATTATTAAGAGAAGGTATTGGTATGCAACTAGTAGAGGGATGACCTGTATTATAAAGCCAAGAAGGGGCCAAGGTTCATTGGAGAGCTATGCCCCCTTTATTCTGCTGACCGGGCTTGAAAATGGTGGCGAGAGGCCACAGAAACGTTGCCACTTTATGTTTGCTGTGCTGACTTTTGTTTGAATAAAACACCTTTTTGCTACACCTTACTGGGAGTGCCGTGACAACTACTTTGAATATTACTGGGAATCCTGTGGTTGGAGGATTTGTGCACCGGCACCCGCAACTTGCAACTGTGCTGCTGATTATACCTCAAGATAGATAGATAGATAGATAGATAGATAGATAGATAGATAGATAGATAGATAGATAGGAGATAGATAGGAGATAGATAGGAGATAGATAGGAGATAGATAGGAGATAGATAGGAGATAGATAGGAGATAGATAGGAGATAGATAGGAGATAGATAGGAGATAGATAGATAGATAGGAGATAGATAGGAGATAGATAGGAGATAGATAGGAGATAGATAGATAGATAGATAGATAGGAGATAGATAGGAGATAGATAGGAGATAGATAGGAGATAGATAGGAGATAGATAGGAGATAGATAGGAGATAGATAGGAGATAGATGGATGGATGGATAGATAGATAGATAGATAGGAGATAGATAGATAGATAGATAGATAGATAGATAGGAGATAGATAGATAGATAGATAGATAATATATTAGATAGATAGATAGATAGATAGATAGATAGATAGATAGATAGGAGATAGAGAGATAGATAGAGAGATAGATATGAGAGAGATAGATAGATAGATAATATATTAGATATATAGATAGATAGGAGATAGATAGATGGATAGATAGATAGATAGATAGATAGATAGATAGGGGATAGATAGATAGATAGATAGATAATATATTAGATAGATAGATAGATAGATAGATAGGAGATAGAGAGATAGATAGATAGATAGATAGATAGATAGATAGGAGATAGAGAGATAGATAGGAGATAGATAGGAGATAGATAGATAGATAGATAGATAGGAGATAGATAGATAGATAGATAGGAGATAGAGAGATAGATAGATAGATAGATAGATAGATAGGAGATAGAGAGATAGATAGATAGGAGATAGAGAGATAGATAGATAGAGAGATAGATATGAGAGAGATAGATAGATAGATAATATATTAGATAGATAGATAGATAGATAGATAGATAGATAGGAGATAGATAGATAATAGATAGGAGATAGATAGATAGATAGATAGAGAGATAGATATGAGATAGATAGATAGATAGATAGATAGATAGATAGGAGATAGATAAATAGATAGATAGATAGGAGATAGTAGATAGATAGACCTAATACATGCAGCTCTCTAGGATATGATGAATGCTGGGTGCCTATTGTTCCACCTCGATCCACAGGTATCTATGTACATATAAACAAATATGACTGCAGCACTCCAGACTTTGTAAAATAAATTACCTTTTTTTCCGGCGTATAAGACGACCCTGGCTTTTAAGAAGATTGTCAGGGGTTCGCCTTATAAGCTGGAAAATGTTAACCCCTGCCTGACCGTAGCCCTGCTACAGTCAGGCAGGGGTTAACTGCAGCTAAATAAAAAAACAAAAACAAAGAGTTAACTCACCTGGGGCCCGTTCCCGACCTCCACGCGCCTCCTGATCCCTTAAGCTCTCCCGGCAGCCAAGCATCTCATCGGAGACGCTCGGCTGCCGGGAGAGCTTCTGAAGAATAACGTACAATAGTTACGTTTTAAGATTTATATTCTATGAAAAGGAATTTACATCAATATATGGAGAATCAGAACTGACTGCCCTCGGCTGTGCTTTTTTTTTTTTTTTACAAATGTACCATATACATATTTTTTGTTTATTGTGTCTAAAAAAAAAAATTGATTCAGAAAAAATCAGGTTTCTTCCTAATTTTCAGAAAACATTGGGTTTGTTCTAATCCAAATTATTTCTGAATCTCTACATGATTTGCTGAGAGGCCAGGTATACAATGTTTACTCAAGCCCTAAAAGGTTTTGTGTAATACTCACCGGCTCCCCAGTTCTGCCCCTTGGCAAAAGGCTAAGATTTTGGGTTTTCTTTGCATGTCCTAATGACCATGTATTAGACACTAGAGCATGCAGAGGAAGCCCGGAAACCCGGATCCAGGTCTAGCCACTGACAGGGGCAGAGAATGTGTGGGTATTCTCACTATACCCTGCAGAAGGGCAGAGACTCTTTTTTTATTATTTTGAAAGGAGTCCCTGCTTCTTTTCAGTTACCAGTGATTATGCATGGTTGTTTATTGTATGTCCCATGGTAGTAAGGGACATTGTTATGCATAGCCGCTTATCTCCTTTCACTTTATGGTTTAAAGCCAAGGGGTGTAGGGCCAAAATGATGGCAGAAGGTTCACTCATCTTTAGTAATAAATTCAATATTAGCTGAAGAAAGGTGGGACAGTATAATTATCCTCCCACAATTTTCTCCTAAATAAACTAAGAGTATACAGTCAGGGAGTCTGGCTGTATATTCATTAAATGTGTGAGTCTAATGATCATCAGTAGTCGCGATAGAAGTTTCGGTCACTGCAATGTCATCATACAGGAAGGTTCTGGTGCCTGAATGAGTTAGATGCAGACTGTTATGTAACAGCCCCAGTCTTACATCAGGTGGAGAAGAAAAACAAGAGTAAGAAGTAAGAGACAGAAACATGAAACTGCATAATGGAAAACATGGTACAATTTATTTTTGACTAAAGTTTCCCTTTAATTTTCAGTAAACCAGGTTCTATGTGATCTCTTGGCGATGTGCAGACCTTCATTTAATAACTGTATAATCTATAGAATGACAAATGGAACAAGTATAGGCTATGGAATCACACAACAGAAGCTACATTGGACAACTGACAAAATTATATTGCTAGGAGTATCAAAACAAAGTCCAACCTGGTTAAATATGTACAAAAAAAAAATCAACCCTGGCCAACATACAGCAATACCAAAACTGTAGAGAACTAATAAACCCCCTAAAACCCCAAAATAGATGCCTGGGCCCTAATGCTCCATGCTATACATTTATGTATGGTTTTACCATAGAACTATGAATCAAGGTCATGAGCTGAGCTCACTTCATAGACGATACTTACACTCAATGAGGGACAACAGTGTTCACGATGCTGTCCCCCATGAAACCCTAAATGCAGTGATCTATAGCAATTGTGGCGATTAGGTGTGTCATCAACAGGAGCGGAATCTGTCACCTGTGATTGTGGGGGTCCCGATTAGTTCTCTGGCATTTAGAGGGCTCATATACAGTTCTGTGCTGTCCGTTTGGTGATCTGCATCTAGTATCAGATCACCAATATCACTGATCAATGATCAACAAGTTTCAGGGTTAGAGATGAGCGAACCGGGTTTGAGTCCATCTGAACCTGATCGTTCGGCATTTGATTAGCAGTGGCTGCTGAAGTTGGATAAAGCCCTAAGGCTATGTGGAAATCATGGATATAGTCATTGGCTGTATCCATGTTTTCCAGACAACCTTAGAGCTTTATCCAACTTCAGCAGCCCCCGCTAATCAAATGCCGAACGATCGGGTTCGGGTGGACTCGAACCCGGTTCGCTCATCTCTATTCAGGGTCCATTTACACAGAAAGATTATCTGACAGATTATCTGCCAAAAATTTGAAGCCAAAGCCAGGAATGGATTTGAAAAGAGGACCTGTTCTCTGTTTATAGTCTGTTTCTGGCTTTGGCTTCAAATCTTTGGCAGATAATCTGTCAGATAATCTTTCTGTGTAAATGGACCCTAATGGTGCGTTTACACGTAAAGATTATCAGGCAAATTTGCGCGATAACGATCTAATTCGAACGATAATCTTACGTGTAAATGCAGCGAACGTTGCGTCGTTCGCAAAAAAATCACCGATCGTTCTGTGTAAACAGTCGTCGCCCGGTGTGGGGCCGGGCTGCAGATGAGCGGGGGGCCGGGCTGCGAGCGGGAGGGCAGGCTGCGGGCGGGCCGGGCTGCAGGCGCACGATCGCAAAACGATTTTTCCGTACAATGTATCGTACCCTCTAAGAGCTGATTGTTATGAAAAAAAATTGTTACTCCGACATCGTTAATCGTACGATCAGGCCAATTATCATTTCGTGTAAACGCAGCATAACAAATATGTCAGGAATCACATAGGCTATCACACAGATGAAAGTTGTTTGAAATCACACTGACCAGTTAAAGGGGTACTTTAACCCCTTAAGGTCAAAGCCAATTCGTTTTCGTTTTTGCGCTTTTGCTTTTTCCACTTTGTTTAAAAAGCCATAGCGCTTGCATTTCTTTACCTAGAGACCTATATGAGCCCTTATTTGTTGCTACACCAATTGTACTTTGCGATGACAGGCTTTATTTTCTCATAAAATATGCTGCGAAACCGGAAAAAAAAACCTTTGCGCTGTCAAATTGAAAAAAAAAAGGAATTTTTCATTTCAGGGAGTTTTGTGTTTAAGTCGTTCGCCCTGGGGTAAAACTGACTTGTTATATATGTTCCTCAAGTCGTTATGATTACAATAATATGTAACATGAATAACTTTATATTATCTGGTGGCCTGTAAAAAATTCAAATCATTGTTAACAAATACATGTTCCTTAAAATTGCTCCATTCCCAGGCTTATAGCGCTTTTATCCTTTGGTCTATGGGGCTCTATGAGGTGTCATTTTTTGCGCCATAATGCGTTCTTTCTATCGGTACCTTGATTGTGCATATGTGACTTTTTGATCGCTTTTTATTACATATTTTCTGGATTTGATGCGACCAAAAATTCGCAATTTTGCACTTTGGAATTTTTTTGCGCTGACGCCGTTTACCGTGCAAGATCAGGAATGTGATTAATTAATAGTTTGGGCGATTACGCTCGCGGCGATACCAAATATGTTTATTTGTTTGTTTATTTTTTTATATTTATAAAATGGGAAAAAGGGGGGTGATTTGTTTTTTTTATTAATAAAAAAAAATATATATATATATATTTTTTTTACATTAACTAGAAGCCCCCCTGCTGTATATACACAGCAATGATCAGTGAGATCTGTGATACATTGCTCTGCTGCAGGCCAGTGCAATGTACTGTATTGCCGAGCCAGGATCAGCATCATTGCGACGCTGAGTCCCGACCCGGCCAGAAGCACAGATCTCCCCCCCCATCCCCGCGATCGCATCTCCGGGGGGAGATCCGACCCACTAGACACCAGGAAAGTGAGAAGCAAAGCATCTAAATGCAGTAGTCGGGTTGACAGCTGCATTTAGATGCTTAATTAGCCGACACGGCCATGGGACTGGTGCCGGCTAATAGTCGCTCCCCGGCTGCACATAACAGCCAGCAGCAGCGCCGTTCAGAGCGGGGTCCCACCGGGACCCCTCTCTGATCCTCCCCCGTGTCACTATGACGTATCAGATACGTCATGGGATGCTAAGGGGTTAAAGAAATTAAAATGGATTTAACCAACTGTCAGAAAATCATACAGATCTGTAAATTATTACTGTTTAAAAATCTCTAGTCTTCGAGTACTTATCAGCTGCTGTATGTCCTACAGGAAGTGGTATTTTCTTTTCAGTCTTTACACAGTGCTCTCTGCTGCCACCTCTGTCCATGTCAGGAACTGTCCAGAGCATTAGAGGTTTTCTATGGGGATTTGCTGCTGCTCTGGACAGTTCCTGACATGGACAGAGGTGGCAGCAGAGAACACTGTGTCAGACTGGAAAGAATTCACCACTTCCTGCAGGACATACAGCAACTCATAAATACTAGAAGACTTGAGTATTTGTAATAATAGTAAATTACAAATCTGTATAACTTTGACACCAGTTGATTTGAAAACATTTTTTTTTCCTCCAGAGCACCCCTTTAAGTTTACCCCTTTTAGTATTGATAAGAGGGAAGTGGGCTATTGGTCCCAAACAAGTACTAGAACCTGAGTGAAGCTGCAACCTCTCTATAACTGCATCCCTGACAAATCTTCATTTTATAATCATACAGTCGCTGGATAAACACAATGCTTACATCTCATGGACTTATTTTTTTTAAATATGTATTATTGAAACTTTCAAATAATTGCTAAAAATACTGCTACCTGATTTTTTTCTTTAACCTACATGATATCCATTTCATACATTATCCAGCCATCACAATTCCGTTTAATTAGCGGATTACGTCTCTTTGTATATGTGCCAGGTTCTCATTCAGTCTGGAGTTGCTGCAGCACAGCGATATGTGATTTTCCATGCCTCTATTTGCACCCACACAATTTCCTTTTGTTAACAAATTGCTTTGATACAAAGTATTCTGTGTTCTCAGTAAGTACATCAAAAAGCCCCGAGCATGGCTAACACATTTAGATGAACAAACTAAAGTGTGATTTATCCAAGCAGCAAGAAGCACTCTGGGATCTCATGTCTGAATTCAAGACAAACTATCTCTATCCAAAGGTGTACAACTACATTATCTAGGCCGGGGATTGAGAACTAGGCAGATCAGTGTGTCTGCGGATGTCCTGTACAGACTTTGCAGTTGACACATTTTTTCCTCCGCAAATTTTTATTGAAGATTTACAAGATAACAATGAAAGGGAACAAAGGAAGCGGGATAAGACATAGGAAAGGTATTTCTCATACCACAGAAAAGATACATCAATACATAGGAATTTTTAAAGGACCACTCCGGCGTTCTAAAAAAGCAAACAAAACAAAAAAAACACAACACACATTTTATACTCACCATCTCTTCGGTGATGATCGGTGCTTGAATTTTTCTGACGGTCGTTTCCCCATCAGCTCTGGTCAGCGTTTTCGGTTTTCCCTCACTTCCGAGTTCCAGTGGAGTGAATAGGAGACTAGTGGTGAGTGAATGCTACTGGTACTCATGCGTGCCATCAGCCTTCTCATTGGCTGGAGCACATCACGTGGGAAAAAAGCACTTTATAAGCATTTCCCGTAATAAGTGTATATTGGGGATTTGTATAACTTTTGGGGGGCAATATGATACTTTAATAAAAATTTTCACAGGACTTTTCCTTTAACATTAAAAAGTTATATGACCTTGTAATGTGCGTTAATTAAGCAAAAAAAAAAAAATTAAATTAAACTTTAAGAATACAACTAGAAAATATGTCAATAGTGCAATAAAAAACTAATATAATGATATCTCAAAAACTTTGCAGATCGAAAATATAAAAAGAGGAAAGAGGGACAAAGAAAATTAGCTAAGAGATAAACAAAACTATTATTTGTCTCTAAGGAAGGGGGGGGGGAGGGAAATTCAAAGATATAGGTTCGCCTACGAGATACCTGAATCTGAATAAAAGGAGGGATAGGAAGATTGTCAAAAAAAGAAAACTCAATGCCTGGAACAAAAAAAAAAAAATATTTAAAATTATATAAAAATATAATAGTCCAAGCACCAAGACAGGTAAAGGAAGAGTAGGTGGCAGAAATGTGCCCGAGAAGAGACAGGAAAAAAAGAGATCAAATAATCAAGGAGTGATAAACATCCAGGTCTCTAAAGTCCAACCACGGCTGCCAACAAGTGATATGACGTTCAGTATAATGAAGTGAATCCGCGAGGAGTTCCTCCATTCTGCATAAATGATTAACCTCATTAACCCATTGTGCTACTGAAGGGGGGGGTGTTAGTCTCTTTCCATTCACGTGGTATAACCATGCGAACGAAAGATGTTTAAGAGAACCAGGAATGATTGAAAGTAATGTGTGAGTAATAGAGTGGTTAGTCATTTTATTTATTTTAGAAATAACTTCATCCCAGAAAAGTTTGAGTAACCCCTTAATGACCCAGTGGATTTTGGCCTTAATGACCGGGCGCCAATTTTAATTTTTGTATTTTGTTTTTTCCTACCACAATCTCTAATATTACATTGGTACCATTTTCATATAGCCAGGACATTTTGATCGTTCTTTATTGTTTTTTTTTTCTGATATATCATGTAACAAAAATCAGCAATCCTGGCGCTTTTTTGCTTTTTTCATATACACCGTTCACCATACAGAAACACTTGGTATTTTTTTAATTGACTGGACAATTACGCACGCTACAACATAAAATATATTTATTTCATAGAGCCTCGGGACCTATTGGCGTACCGGTACATCATGGGTCCTTAAGGTGTTAAAAGACAAGAACACCAAATATGTGTTGTCGAGCCTCCTGTATTACCACAACGCCAACATTCATCAGTGATAGTACAATTGGTACTCTATACCAACAATAATAGAATTTTGTAATTGGCCCTACATTTGACTTAAAGGGAACCTGTCACCCTCCGTGCCGGGGTGACAGGCTCCCGACCCCCCGTTAGAGCCCCCTATACTCATCTAATCCCGCCGGGTCCCGCATTCTAGAGAATGACAGGAGAGTCCAGCGCTCCGTCATTCTCTATGACCGTTGGACTCACCTCTCAGCGCGCGCGCCGGGCTGCAGCGGCTAAGATCTCCGTCACCCGACCATCTCCAGAAGCGGGACCCGGCGGGATTAGGTGAGTATAGGGGGGTCGGGAGCCTGTCACCCCGGCACGGGGGGGTGACAGGTTCCCTTTAAACAAACAATAACTTTATTTAGATCTTCATAAAATCATACACAGGAACACAAATGAAAGCGGACACGTAACAATAAATCTTACAAGTGGTACACCTCTTGAAATTTGTGTTATTGTTTAAGTCAATCGCTAGACATTTCCTTGTTACTGATTCAGTGGTTTCCTACCATTGGTCCATCATGCACTCTCCTGAGCCAGAGGATCAAGCAAATAAAATATAGAAGCAATAAGGTTGGGGCTACATGGCAATTCCTAGTTGGACAACAAAGAACTGCTGTTTTGCACTGATTTTTGCACTTATTGATTATGCTGGGTTCACACTACGTTTTTGCAGTTCATTTTTCCATTTGTGTGCATCCATTTCCATCCATTTTTCCATTGACTTCCATTGTAAAAAAAATAGTTTTGTTCATTCATTGAAGCAAAGAAATTGCTTGATAAAAGATGTGACAGAGTCCTGACCTCTCTCACGTCATGGACACATGCCATCCATTATCCTGCATGCTATATGTTTTGTTTAGGACTGAAGAAACATCCCAGCAGTGCTCCCAGCTTACAAAATAACTAGAGTTAAAGGGGTTATCCAGCGTTTGCTAAAAAAAACTATTCATTCTTAGCTTGCTATGAACTTAACATACCATTGTATCAGACTGATTCATCGCCATCTATACCACTGTTTTGTCCATACAGTCCCCCCTTTCCTCCAGGCTGTAAATCTTGCTTCTTCCTGTCTGGCCATGTCATCACCCATCATCCTCTGCACTTGTTATTCACGCCCAAGTGCTGGAATTCTTTGCCCACATCGACGGCCCCTCGGCAAATTATTCCGCACAGAAGGAAGTACGCATGCCCAGAGAGTACCATGTGATTGGCTGAACTTCCGTGGCTGACTTCAGCCAATCACTGCAGGGGGGGAGGTGCTCAAGCAAGAAGGAGGCGGTGATGAGGATGTCGCCGTGATTACAGATGGATTGGACTACAGAGATGATGCGTTGTCTCGAAATGACGGAATAGTGACGTAGCGGTGGTCGACCGTTATAGGAGAACTATAAAAAGAACTAACTTCCGGCGGTAAGTCAATCATACAAAAACGGGGCCAGGCAATGCAAATATGTAAACGATGTATATTACAACCTTATATAACTTTTGGTTAGGCAGTGTAAGGTATATAATTTTGTAAAACCGGACTACCCCTTTAAGTGCAACTCAAGCCTCCTCTAGTCTGTTCATTCGGCATTTGAACACCTGTGGCTGATAAAGGTGGATGCAGCCCTAAAGAGACTGCAAAAACATCGATACAGCCTCTGGCCATGTGCAGACACTGTAAGAGACCAGGCGTTCTGTGAGGTGTTCAGGTCACGGAACGGCCGGTCTCTGAAAAGATCATCCTGGTGGGTACTGCAGTACCGACCGGATGATCTTTGCAGCCACAGAGTTCTGTTGCGGGCGCATCCGTGCAGGCCCGCATCAGAACTCCTCACAGCACACTGCATGTGGCCGGAGCCGTGTGTACTGTGTACTGACAGGGTTTTTTAGCGGCCGCTATTCAATGAATAACGGCCACAGAAAAGTGACATGTCAATTGTTTGCGGCGCTGCTAGGGATCCTGGCTGGAGCATATACTATGTGTATATGCTCCGGACGGGATCCCATAGACAGCAATGCAACGTATATTCTCGTGATAATCATGGCCGTTGTACAACTTCTTCAGTAGCTGGTATTCAAATGCCGAACATTAGGACTCAAGGAGGCTTGAGTTGCACTTACCTCTAGTTATGTTGTAAGCTGGAAGCACCGCAGGGATGTTTCCCCAGTTACGCTGTCTGAATGCTTAGCGGTAACATCACCAACATGCGAGTTTCCAGAGTTTCTGAGTACTTTATATACTAATGATTTTGAAAATAATGATAGTGTATTTTCTTCTTGCATAGGAGTCCAGTGTTCCTGGGAAAACATTGTATTCACAGCAGGTACGTTAGTGGTTTTAATTCTAAATGGTAAATTCTTTGGCTAGAAAGATTACAGCGGCACTAGAGGAAATCAATGTTCAACCAGTCAGGAATTACACTTCCCTCAATTTATATTGTGTGCAGCACAGATGTACAGTATATAAATGGTTGTCACCTAGGCTTTTTTTTGTATTTTGCTAGGTAGAGCTGTGAAATTCTGTGGCACTTAGGTATGGAAAGATAGAGAGAGCTCAGTACATCATGTACTAAGGAATACTCTGATGAAGAGAGAAGCCATGGGAACAGGAGTTCTGTTGAAATTTCTAGAACTATAAGAGCCATAGAAGTTAGCTGAACATTTTTGATAATGTGACTAATAATATCTTTTTATGCCAGACTACTTTTAATGCTTTGTTCACAAACTAGCATACCTTGGTGCTCAATTACCAGATTACGGAGCAAAACGCATCAGTTATAACACAGAGTGGTAGGTGGCCAGCGGCCATTGATTTTTAAACACTTTAAAAGACAACATTCAGCCAACGAGCAAACAATTGCTGGCTCCTTGACTGATCATTCTATTTATTTCACGGGGTGATATATGCCAGATATGGCAGAGCAACTCCGGCAATTTGCTTTTTTAGGTTAATTAACACTTATATAACTTTGTATAGCTATCTGGCCCTGTTCCCACCCCCAACCACCCCTCTGGAAGTGAAATAAAGCATAAAAACTAGAGATGAGCGAATCGGGTTCGAGTCCATCCGAACACGAACGATCGGCATTTGATTAGCAGGGGCTGCTGAACTTGGATAAAGCTCTAACGTTGTCTGGAAAACATGGATACAGCCAATGACTATATCCATGATTTCCACATAGCCTTAGGGCTTTATCCAACTTCAGCAGCCCCCGATAATCAAATGCTGAACGATCGGGTTCGGATGGACTTGAGCATTCTCGAGGTTCGCTCATCTCTATTAAATACCCAATAACTGTCAACCACGTCCTCTTCTCCTGGTTGCCATCTTGTGTCGATGTCGTTGAGCTAGCGGAGAGTCTGGTCTTCTCCGGCATCTTCTAGTAAAGTGAATCAGAGAGGAAAAGGCAAAGCAGGCAAAGGAAAGCAGTCTTTTCATTGGCTGGAGTGCATCAAATGGATTTCAGCTTGCTTAGCATTGATTGGCTGAGCTTGCAGGCAGCCATCAGATGCGCCCAAGCCAATGAAAAGGCTGCTGCAAAGTGAGGAAATTCTGAAGATGACGGCCAGAGGTAACTGGGAAGCGGTCGGCGGAAGATTCAACCGGAGGGATGGTAAGTATGAAGTGTGCGTGTCTGTGTTTTTTGTTTTTAATCCCGCTGGAGTTGTCCTTTAAGTGTAAGATTTTGAATTTATATTCAACATTAGTTGAACAATTGACCCTTTGCAAGGTTTTTTGAATTTCATATAAATCTGAAATTGAAAAATCAAATAAGGGAGTTTTCGGGAGAAATAATAAATATTTTTTATCTATAAATGAAAAAAAGTGGTATTGGCCAATATTTTTTTTTGTCATCACATTTTTTGTCTTCATGTGCATAAACTTCAGCTTGGAAAGAACATAAAATAACTTTGCTGAGAGTAAGTGTTTTAACACTGGGAGAGTTGTTTTAATTGACCTTCAGCTCTGGAGCATTTTGGCATCTTTTCTAGTCGTTCCAGTCATCTGTTCTCCTTTGAAGATCAGAGATTTGTTTTTGCCTTTGTTATTTAATGTGAGAAACATTTAATGTAAAAAAAAAATTGATGAGTTTTTCTTTGCTTCCTGTTTGATGTTGGTTATACTGAGAATGGTTTTCTTCAATCTCCAGTTGTATTCCCTAGGTGTACATTCAAGATTAGGGTCAGACCTAATGGAGTGATCTGAGAAGACATGAGTTTTAATAAAAGGAGTCTTTACAGAGGTGTACCAAAGCATGTAGTGAAGAAAAATATCATTGATATGTTAATGGTTTGTAGAGGGCAAAGTAGTGAGAGAAATCTAGTGTTTGATAATGGAACCTCCAATCACTGACTAATAGCCCTATTTCACGGAACGATTATCGTTCATAGACTCGCTCCATAGACCGCTCGTTAACGAGCACTTAATGATTTTTTTAAGCCAACGATAACACATAATACATGTGGGAACGTGAACGATATCTGTAGTGTAACGATTTTTTTGCGGTCGTTACATCGTTACATGGTCGTTTAAAACGTTCGCCGGGCTGAGCATGTAGGTGGGGAAATGTAGGTAGACATTTCAAGAAAGACTGAAAGATTTTTTTATTCAACGAAAAGATTAGCGAATTATTGTTGAAAGACCAACATTTTTTTTCCAACATGTTGAAAAAAAATTGTGAACGACTCAACGACGATTTCGTAGTTGTTGTTCACTCGTTCCACAGAACGAATATCGTTAACGAGCGGTCATTTGAGCGATTTTATGAACGATAATCGTTCAAAAACATTCCGTACAATAGGGCCTTTAGGCAAAGGAATAAAGGTGGGATGTACTTCTACTTAATCAATAACCTTTCAACAAACGTTTGTGTGTATATGAGGAGTAGCTATATTTCTGGCCACTATATACTTTGAATGACATAGCTTGTGTCATTTTTATCAGATGTTAACTCTGCAGGCTCTATAGGAGGGCATTATAAAGCAGTAGTGAGCAGTGTAATCAGGTGATATTATAAGATTGTCTGTGTGTGTGTCTCTTCTGCTTCTATCTCCAGACATTCCTTCATAGATTTATATAGGCAACATATAAACTGATCCTTCGAGGAGGTTATCTACATTGAGGTGAATTTGGATTATATTTAGCGTGAATAGTGAATTTGGAGAGAAGTTGGTAAGTTGGATTTTTGTTAATTATTTTAGAAAATACATGATAAGGTTTCTTACAATTGCCTGCACTGATTTATGCAATTGTTGATGGGTTGGTGTCCATTTAGGGTTTTTGTGAAACATATGATCTTGCTTTAGAGTATAATGATCCATAATAGCCAGATCTAATGTTATCCTTCTAGATATGCTAGAGTTTGCAGAATTTTAGGGGCACAAGATAAGTCTATTTTTGTACTAATAATTCCTTTAATAATTAGGAAGCATACTGGATGTTTTTTTAATGAATGGTTTTATAGAGGAATAAAACTTGAAAGTCCTATACTAACTGTAAACAAACGAGAATTGTGATCAAATTAAAGTAGGGGTAGAACATTTTGGGATGGAGATAGAAATCTGTAAGGTCATTTTGAAGTATGTGTTGTCTTTATTTATTTCCCAGAGCATTCCATCCTCTCATATTATACAAAATTATGTTCATGCCATTGAAAATTGTATAACATGCAGGAACTAAATTTTTAACATCCAGTAAATAGTTATTGTGTGATGGCAGATTTTATTAACCAGCAGTTTACAGTGCACTAGCTGTAGTGAGAGAACATGGCGTCTTCATTTAGACTGGTTGGAACATGATTGCGGATATATAAAAATAGAGAGACATTTGACTTAGGTGCAACTAGGTTTCTGAAATTTAAAAGATGTATATCAAGCTATGATCCTTTTAAAGGGAAACTATCAGCAGGTTAGATGTATCAAACCTGCTATGTCCCTATTACACCCAGGGTGCTAAGGTAAGTTTCTTACCTTAATCCTTGTGGCCATTTTTGTTCAGTTTGTAGTTACATCCCTAGGCTAGTAGGGCAGTTTGGTGCACTGGGGGCAGGACTACCACTCCGTATGCAGTGATCCACCCCTGGCCGACCTGCCCCTTCTAATGTATATCAGTTTAGTGGGCCAGCTGGGGGATGGGCCAGATCAGTGCAATGGGAATGGTAGTTCCACTCCTAGTGCACCAAACCTCTTTACTAGCCTAAGATTCGAACTACAAACTGCACTAAAGCAGCACAGAGGAGGAAGACAAGAAGAGTACCTTCATCCTCAGCACCCCATGTGTAATAGGGAGATATCAATGGGTTAGATTGGTCTAACGAGCTGAAAGCTTCCCTTTAAACTATACAACACAGAACACATTTTACCTTTTTATAAATATTAATTCTTGATGCATCAACCATGGATTAAATTTATTGCCTAAACCAGTAGTTTCTGAAGAAGTTAGAGGAGTGCTACTTTTAATCACTATAAGAAAGAGAGTGTACAGCTATAAATAGTGTAGAAAGCTGGATGCACAGCCACTATACAAAATTACACTATACTAGAGATGAGCGAACTGCGTTCGGGTTCGAGGCGGTCCGAACGTTAGGTATTTGATTAGCGGGGGCTGCTGAACTTTGATAAAGCTCTAAGGTTGTCTGGAAAACATGGATACAGCCAATGACTATATCAATGTTTTCCCCACCGCTAATCAAATGCCGAAAGTTCGGGTTCGGATCGACTCGAGCATGCTCCAGGTTCGCTCATCTCTACACTATACCAATGAAAAGCAAGATGTATAGCAAACAAGAGTGGCACATCAAGAATATCAAATATCAAAATATTTTATTATACACAATAAATACAAATCATAACATCACATGATCCTAACCCCTAAAAACATTTACTAATTCCCCAAAATCTTGAGCTATCGGCTATAGCCTCAGCTCACTCCCCGTCCTATACAAGTTCCTATAGCCCAATAAAATAGGTAGATAATATACAGTAAAAATATCTAGGTACCTGTAATACCTAAGTGCAAGAGCATAAATAATACAAAAAATATCTCATAAGTGCTCAACCAAAATGTTAAATATAAAGAATAATGAACAATGTTGCAGAAAATCAGTGCTAGGTGGATCAAAAAAGTATAAGGTCACCAGTCTCGGGCTAGCCAGGGGGTCTCAGGGCGGGGTGTCAAAAACCTGGGTTTCACAGAATATCGTGTTTTACTGTGTATGGACCGTCACATTTCTAGATGGTCGGGCTTTTCTCTCAAAGGAGAGACTGAGGGGGGAGAGCAAGCAGTGCATTATCTTCTTGTATCTTAGGAGATGTTTTAATTGTGTAAGATCTAGTTTTTTAGACAGCGCTATGTTGTTTAAGTCTTGGTAAAGTGGGAGGTAAGAACCTTGATACACAACAAAGACCTTTTTAATTTTTTTTAGCTCTTATTCCCAGGTGTCACGTCCGTAGGGGAGCAGTAAACCCTAAACTGTATCCAGCCCACCTACTTAGTGTCCTATTAGATTAAGCGACTTTTAACGATTAGCGATAAACGATTGCAAATGAGATTGTTTATCATTTACCAGAAATCGTTCACCATATTACACATAACGATAGTTGTTAGTTACGATCTTTACAACGATTGTTTATTCCACCTGATCCCAGCAAAAAAAAGGAACGATTTGGAATTACACTGAACGAATGCGGAATAACAGCGAACAATTAGTGATGATTTTAGATTCAGTTCTAAATCAACAATCAACGACACACAAACAATTTTTCAATCGTTGGCTGCAATTACACAGGACGATTATCGTTTAAATTCCAACGATAAAACAATTTTTCCCGCGATAATAGTGCTGTGGCGACTGGGCGACATTACATGGCTATGTGCAGGGCTCTCAGGAAGAATAGTCAGCGGTCCGCGTTAAAATCAGGAAAGTTCGGCAAAGGCAAAATCAGAAAGCAAGGGCAAAGTCACAGTCAGGATAAGGGTCAACACCAGCATAACCAAGAGCCAAGAACCAAATCACAACCAGAATTTTAAAAACCGTCAAGGTTCATACACATACAGTAGCGCTATTGATACGGAGGTGAACGCTACTAAAGAATAGAGAAAAGAAAACAATATAGGAAATATATTAGAGAATGCCTGAATAGGGAAGGGCTGATTTAGCAATCACTCAGAAATAGATGACATCTCCTACAGCAACAAACTTCAACTATATGAAAAAGCTGTCACATAATATACCATACATAATATAGAATATATAATCAAAATTTGTATATTATTAAAGTTACACCTAATTGTTTACAGGAAAGGTTTTACACTATAGGAACAACACAAAGTGAACCAACCTATTAATATACAGTATTCAGGCACAATAGAATGCAATGCATATATCTCCAACAACAAGAAATTACAGGCGACTTCTATTGTGCCATCAACCTACCAATATATTCAAATATATCGAATGCAAAGCCAGTGCCTCCAGGCAAAAACCTAGGTAATAACATAATTGCATTTACAATTTGCCGATATTAAATACCATCTATCTCCTTATACTGTGTAACAAGTAACAGCAATATATGCCACAGAGAGAGGTGTGCACAAAGTGATAAACTATACACAGGGCAAGACACTATATTCAATATACTTGTTAATAATTAATTTATACTTGGCCAAAGAATGGTGTTTACCTGCAGATGACAAAAACCTTCATCTGGTGGTTATGTGTAATGTTTATAAATTATTAGCTAGTTACATATTTTATAAGGGGGTATGGGTTTTTTGAAAAGGTTGGAGCTATAGGAGAATACCCATTGTCGTTTTAAAATAGAATGGTATACGAAAAGGATCAAAAAAGAGTGAAAATCAGCAGAGGAATCCAATTCTGTTTGAAGAACATAGTATGATGTATGATATATATATATATATATATATATATATATATATATATATATATATATATACACACACACACATACAGTGGCGATACACAGTTTTTCCATCTACAAAGAATAGAGTAGAAGGGGCTTCTTAAAGAAAGACAAAGAGATGCGTGAAAGCCAGAATTCTTACAGGTTGATAGGTGATCAAATTTCTTGCAATAAAATGCAAATAAATGACTTAAAAGTCAGATGATGTGATTTCCTGGAATTTCTAGAGATTCTGTCTCTCACTTTGAAGTGTACCTGCCATAAACATTACAGACCTCCCCATACTTAGTGGGTGGGAAAGTGTGCAAAATATATTGATAGTCTATCAAATATTTATTTTCCCCACTGTATTTATTTACAACATCAACATCTCTCTCTCTCTCTCTCTCTCTCTCTCTCTCTCTCTCTCTATATATATATATATATATATATATTTATATTTATTACTGCAACTTGTTTAACTATGGTTTAATAATTATTTTTTTTACTACATTGACAGCACAACACCCATTTTCAGTGCTCAGTGACGTTTTCTTCTTGAGCACCAGCCTGGCTCTATGCACTGGAGGCGGGCCCAGCGTCCTCCAGTGTAATGATATCCCCTCCTTGGTAACGCACCTCCATTAGAATCAAGCAGGAGTGTGTCACTGAGGGGAGGGGATATCGTCACATTGGGGGTGCCGGGCCCACCTGTAGTGCATAGAGCTGGGCCGATGCACAAGAAGAGAAGGATACCGAGCGCTGGACCCAGTGTTTTGAAAAAGGGACCACGCAACCAACTTCAAACCAACTTCAGGTGTCTGCATTAATAGATGTGTCCACCCCATTTAAATTTTCCTCGTCGTCTTATGTAAAAAAGCAGCCGTCTTTTTATAATGAAGGACGTTATCAATGATCATGTAAAAAAGACATTGGGGAACAAAGCCATAAAGACAATAAAGATTACTGAATAGAAAAAGAAACCTAATCCTTGAAAGCAGGGGCACATTTAACCTAAGTTTACTTTTTAAAAAAAAAGATGATGTCTCATTTTTAAAAAAATAATCCCAGTACAGAATTCTGTTCCAATCCTGCCCAAACTCTCTCCATAATCTAGAAATTATTTCACCAATGCTCAATTAAGCCGAAACAACCAAATGTAATAACCTCTTGAGTACCAAGGACATAACTGTACGTCCATTTTAGCTGTTCATTCCCGCTCATGGGTGAACAGTTACATCCGAGGATAAAATGGGCACAGAAGCTCAGATCCCAGCAGCTAACACTGTAGATACTGTGGTCAGTGCAATTACAGCATCTATAGGGAAGAACAGAGGGAGAATTCTTCACCATTGGGGCTCCATAAAGCGATCACACTGCCCTGAGGGTAGCTATGACAATGGGAGGCCTCCATGAGGCCTCCAGTGTCATAGCTACGGAAGCTGAATAGGTCCAGACATAAGGCACAGTCTGATCAGCTGTACCTATGACAAGCACAATACAATTCAGTGCAGATCAGCATTGCTATGTATTATGCCTGTCATTAGGCAATCTGATAGTGAAGTCCCCAATGTGGCACAGTAAAATAAAGTAAAAATGTAAAAAAAAAAAAAAACGCAAATAAATAAAGTGAAATAATCCACGGAAAAGGCAGAGCAGGTTTAGATCTGTTGCGCAATGCCTGTCCCAGGTTGTGTGTTGTATTACAACTTCAATAGAACTAAGCTGCAAAACCCACATCCAAACTGAGGATAGCTTCTTCTCCCACTTCTTAACCACTAGGCGACCCAGGACATACCTATACATCCAGGGCCGCCTCACTTTGTTCAGATGTTCAGATGTGCCGCATGTAGCCCGGGGCCATGGCTATTAGCGGGCACGGTCTGATCGCTGTGCCCGCTAATAAAGTAATCGGATGCAGCTGTCAAAGTTGACAGCTCCATCCGATTACTTGTATGCAGCCATCCCTGGTGTCTAGAGGGGTTAATCGCTCTTCCGGGACGTTTTACCAGAGGAGCAATCAACACATTCTGCTCCGGCCGGGCTCAGCGCCGTAATGGCGCTGATCCCGGCTCGGCACTCGATTGCTTCTGGCTGCAGCGGCCGGAAGCAATCAAAGTGCCTATCTCATCGATCTATGCTGTATAAGTATACAGGATAGATCTCAATGAGATCAGTGTGCTTATACTAGAAGTCCCCCAGGGGGAATAACCCTAACCCTAGTGTAAAAGTTAAAAAAAAACAAAGTGTTGTTATTAAAAAAAAATCCCCTCCCCTAATAAAAGTCAAAATCACCCCCCTTTTCCCATGTTATAAATAATAATAAATAAATAAACGTGTTTGGTATCGCCGCGTGCGTAATCGCCCGAACTAGTAATTAATCACATTCCTGATCTTGCATGGTAAAAAGGTGTTAGCGTAAAAAAAATCCCAAAGTGCAAAATTGCGCATTTTTGTTCGCATCAAATACAGAAAAAATGTAATAAAAAGCGATCAAAAAGTCGTATAGGCGCAATCAAGGAACCGATAGAAAGAACACATCATGGCACAAAAAATAAAACCTCACACAGCCCCATAGACCAAAGGATAAAAGCGCTATAAGCATGGGAATGGAGCGATTTTTAGAAAAATATATTTGTTAACAATGGTTTGAATTTTTTACCAGTCATCAGATACAATAAAAGTTATACATGTTACATATCATTGTAATTGTAACGATTTGAGGAACATATATAACAAGTCAGTTTTACCCCAGGGCGAGCAGGGTAAAAACGATTCAATTTCACCACACATTGAAATTTTTTCTGTTTTCGCATTGTACTTTATGAAAAAATTCAGCCTGTCATTGCAAAGTAAAATTAGTGGCGCAAAAACTAAGGGCTCATGTGGGTTTCTAGGTGAAAAAATGCAAGTGCAAGGAGGAAAAAACGAAAACGCTAAGGCCCAGAATTTGGCCCGGGTTCTAAGGGTTAAGGCACAGAATTTGGCACATATTGGCCAAATTAGGTATCTATTAACATCACAAATACAACACCTGTCCATAATATCCTGCCAATATGTGCCAAAGGAAGCTAGAAGCTATCCTCAGTTTGGGTGCGGGTTTTGCAGCTTAGGTAATATCACACACAACCAGCATATCACAAAGTAATAGGTGCCCTTTAGGAACATAGACAGTTTTGTTTTATTATTATTTTTAACTCGCCATTTATGCATAATAACTTTATTTTTTTTTCATATTTATATATTTTTTTTATTTATTTTTTTTGTTGACATAGAGTTTAGAGGTTTTTTGTTGGATGAGTTGTATTTAAATTAGTTTGGCAGAGAGACATGACTGCATGCAAATTGCCATGTCTATCTTTGTGGCCTTATCTGTACCCTAATTCCTATTTAAGGCTATTTTGCATAATGTGGATACCAGAATAAAGCTATTATTTCTTAGAATAACAGAGAAGACAGATAAAGGCACGGTAGGAAAGCTTGTTTTAACAGTCAAAGTTTCATCAACAAAATCCACCTCACGGGGTCCCTTTAGTGGAATGGGTCCTTACCTAGTTTGGCACTTTTTAAAGTGATACTGTCACCCCCTTTCTGTATGAGGACTCCTCTACACAGCTGTAAAGCCTACATTCTGCAGTTTTTATACCTTACTTTATAATAGATTACTTGGTGTTTGGTCCAGTGAAAAATTCTAGTTATTATTGGTGGACTGTTCCACCTGGGCGGGGCTTCACAAGGCTGTGCCACTTTGGCCTGCCCCCATGACGTCAACCGCTTCTAGTCTCCGCCCCCTAAGCAGCCATTAGAATGGGGTGACCTCTAGGCCGCCCCATTCCAATGGCTGCCAAGGGGGCAAGTCCTAGATGCAGATGATATCATGCAGGGACGGGGCCTACGACGCCAAAGTGGGCAGGGTGAAGTGGCACAAGGTTCCTGAAGCCCCGCCCAGGTGGCACGATCCACCAATGATAAAAAGCATTTTTTACTGGACCAAGCACCAAGAAGTCTATTATAAAGTACAATATGAAAACGGCAGAATTTAGGCTTTACAGCTGTATAGAGAAGTCCTCATACAGAAAGGGGGTGATAGTATCGTTTTCGCTATCCTACAATAAAGTAGTTAAAGATTTGGCTAAATCAATGCTGTCTTTGTCAGGGAAATGATGAGTATATTACAGCCGTAAACCAGTTTACTCAAACTGTATAAAGCATTTATAGCCACAGTTAAATGTTACTTTTTGCTTCCAATCAAAGTTGTCTTGTTTATGTGTCCTTTGTCTATCATTTTTATTCATATTTATCCGTCCCTGGACTATCTCCAGCTCCGTAATAGCCTTGTTTTTTTCGCAGACTCTTGCCAATAATCCCATATTCCAACCAAGGATTTTTAAAAGGTGCAATTACACTATCTTCAATCACCTCTACACCCCTTACTATGTACAATAAGAGCGAAAACTCTTTGCTTCTGCAGTTTATTGTTGACAGAGCTAATGTCTAAAGGTTATACGCTTTTTTATATTCCAAACAAGTTTACACTTAGACTTATTGATTTTGAATATCATTTGCCATTTATAATCTTATCCCCTCTTGCAAGTCACATTTTAGCAGACAATATTGTGGTCTTGTAGAACAGATAAGTGAAGTATCGTATAGATTTCAAGGCAGCAATAAGGCTTAATGGCTAATTCACAGATCCATATAATTATTATCAGGGGTGTCATCCTAAGAATAAAATTTCCATGGAGCTAAGCAACTAGAGATGAGCGAAGCGAATCTGGCGAATCAAGATTCACTGCAAATCGCTCTGTCAATCTGCTTTGTTCTGCAAAGCGAATTCACTTGGATTCTTTAAGAAAATTTGGAGAAACCCCCCCCCAAAAACCAATGCCTAGTGCCCGTCCAATCAGCTGCAGGCCCCTCCGGTAATGGAGGTGGCCAGTCGACTGTGTGTGGTGGAGAGAGCAGGATGGCAGCAGGCAGGTAGAGCAGAGCAGGGAGAGACTAAAAGAGGGATATAGGGACAGAGAGGAGAGGAATGGTGGAAATTGGAAGAGTGACTGGCTGATGGTCTTTTTCTTTAAATTGTGATTTTCTGATTTTTGACACTTTTACAACAACAAGCTTTAACAAATTTGCCCTTCTGTAATAGTCCCAGTATTGTAGCTACTATAGTTATGGCTTTACTCGTCTCTAATCACAGCCCCTGTTGATTTAAAAAAAAAAAAAAAAGAAAAGCAACAGGTACACTTTAAACAGTCAATTTTTCAACAAATTCACCTTTCTGTTATAGTCCCAGTATTATAGCTACTATAGTTTTGGCTGTTTTAATGAAATTCGTTAAGTTTTGATCTTAACAAGTTTGACCGAAAATTTGTGACGTTCGCAAAAAGAATTTCTGGCTGCTTCACTCTTATCGATAAGCAAAAAAGGTGGAGATTTCCAGTTTTTGCCGTATTTGTGGGCACAGATATGAAGTTCTCGGATGTATTTATGCAAATAGGAACTGTGTTAAGGTATTGCATAATTTCTTTGTAGTGTGTTCATGCAAAATCAAAATTAAGGTACTGGTTGAAGACAGGTTTAAAAGGGTTTCTCTGGAAAGGGTGAATAAAAAAAAAAAATTAACGTACACTTACCTTACAAGCTTCAGCACCACTGCTGTGCACCTGCTTCTGGGTTCATATTGTTAAATTTCAGGCCCACCCATTTAGTCAGTGGATGTGATTGGACAACCCCTTAAAGCAGGTTACTACAGGGGTAAAATGTTGAATCCAGGGCAGCATGAGTGGAAAGGACTCAACTAGAAGTGTGAAAATGGTGACACTGTCAGCCAGTGTCTTGGCTCAGTTCTCAGTTTCACCACTCTATACAACACACCGCCATGCTGCTTCTGGCTGAAACCGCTTGTACATAATACTGTCTATATTAGGTCAGTACCAGGCTCCTATCATCTCACTTGGCTTACCATGTTTGCTTATTGCCATAGGGTTTCCTGGACAAAAAGCAGCAAGGGTCCCAGAGTATGGGCCCTATTCCACGGGCCGAGCAACGATGTAAACGAGCGCCGATCTGCCGATCTGCTACTGGACATATTCCACGGCCCCGATGATCGTGAAACAAGGGCTGCAAGGACATAGTTATCGATGTCCTTGCAGCCCTTGCTTCATACATTACTTGTCCGGGCGCAGGTCTTCTTCTACCGGTCCCGTGCGGCAGCATCGGCTTCGGAGCAGAGCTGTCTGAACTGACAGACCGCTCAGCCAATCACTGGCCGCGGCGTTTCCAGACAGTGATTGGCTCAGCGGTCTGTCAGTTCAGACAGCCCTGCTCCAAAGCCGATGCTGCTGCGCGGGACCGGAAGAAGACCTGCAGCCTGGACAGGTAATGTATGGTTCTGCTGAAATCGTCGGTCGCCGCCACGCACCGCTATTCAACCGTAGCGATGCGCTGGTGGCGAATGACGATTTTAGGTCTGAACCTAAATGAACGATCAGCCGATGACACGATCATCGGCTGATCGTTCTCTCTATTCCACGGAGCGGAAATCGGCTTAATCGGGATGAATGGGGCCGATTATCCCTCCTGTGGAATAGGACCCTAAGTCTGATTTCATGGACTGTCTTGACTGACTTTTTTCTTAATAAAATGGTAAATGAGGGGTCTTATGGGTTTTGTTTTTGTTTTCTAAGGTTTAGTAGTTCAGCATTCTCATAGATGAAATTTATTACCAAGCAGGTGCTTAATGTAAGCCTTTAAAATGACTATCACTAACCTCCTGATTATTTCCCTGATAGCCATCTTCACCAGAATACTGGTAGGCCAGGAGAATAAAATATGATGCTTTTGGCCTGGGTCACTGAAGGCTGGTGTTATTATATTGGAAAGGTCCAAGAGCATTTGCTGTCGCAGTAATACTAGGCAGCTGCAGCTTGGTTTCTATGTAGCTGGTTATAAAAAAAAAAGTAGGGGAGACCCAATTTTTGAATTTCTTGGGGTAACTAAAGATGTAACTAGTTGAGGTTGATTGGGTCTGACCACTGGGATCCCTACCTAGTTTCTCGTGATAAGTAAGGATCCAATCTATTTATGCCCTAATATTCCCTAGACTGACTAGTATTTACTAATTTTTCATGTTACTGTCTATATTATAAAATAAATGGGAACTTGTGCACTTCAGTCTTCATTCTGGTTACTATGTGACACAAGAAAGCTCCAATCTGTGATGTTTACCCAAATATAGAACTATGTAACAGCTTAGGTAAATCTTAATTCTGTACACATCGGATATCATACCACTCGTAAAGATATAACTTACTGCAATATTGTTTACTAAAAATTATAAGCATAAATATCCATAAAATAATCCAGTTTATTAAAACAAAATCATTAATACGTTTTAAAAACAAGAGAATAAATAATGTCAACAATGCAGCATAACAGGACAACAAAGCAGCATAGGTCTTTAAACTGTAAACATATATTACTTCATTCTGGTTACTATGTCTAATAATGAGCTGACATTTTCTGTTCTGTAGTGGGAGGATAACAATGAAATTATAGTGATTATAGGATTACAATGAATTTATAGTCAATAAGTCAATAGTCAATAAGTCAGCTCCAGACTGTTGTTCTTGTCTCTCCTGTAAACCATCTCTCTAAGGCCACATTGACACATCCGTAATTTTGTGGACCTTACAGATGGGAAAGGACTGTAAAGTAGTGCTTCCCCACCTGGCATGATCTATCAATATCAGGAGAGGGGAAACTGTTTGAATCTGCGCGGCTCTATCACTACAGTGCCGCGGAGATTCAAACATTTTGTCTGCTTCCAGCATGTTATTGATACTTCATGCCGGGTGGGGAAACTCTCCATTACAGAGCTTCCCCGTCCGTAAGGTCCGCAAAATTACCCGCAGCTTTATCACTACACTGCCGCGGAGATTCAAACAGTGTCCCTGCTCCCAGCATGATATTGATACACCATGTTGGGCGGAGAAACTCTCCATTACAGCCCTTTCCCATCCATAAGGTTCGCAAAATTTTGTGCGGCTCTATCACCACAGTGCCGCGGAGACTCAAACACTTTTTCCGCTCCCGGCATGATGATAATACATCGTGCCAGCCGTGGAAACACTACAGGGTTTCCCCATCCGTAAGGTCTTCAAAATTACAGATGTGTGAATGTGGCCTTAATGCTGTTAACTGAGCAGAACAGAAGCTCAAGCAATATGGCTTCCCCTATAATAATGTACAAAAAATAAATAAAATATAAAAAAGAACCTGTTTCAGTAATATTTGCCTAAGCTACCATCCTTACAGCAAACACGTGTCTTAAAAAGCAGAACTCCGCATGCAGACTGATAAGAGTCTAAATCAATCCGGACTAGAGCATTGTCCGTTCTTTAAGTTGTTAATTATTTATTGCAATTGGATCCTAATGAGATCTTTCAGATCAGTTCAGATTAGCTGTTACATTGTATCAGTGCAGCCTGTTAATATGCATGTCCATCAAGAACACAAGACGAGTTTGTATGTATTCAGATGACGAGAACTTGTCAGGCTCATTGGGTGCGTGATAGATGTTCCAAAGTGTTATTAACGCAATTTAAAGTTTGTGAACAAAATTAAATTATTGAACACTTTTTTTTTCCATATTAACCCAGCTGAATATGCAAACATCTATAAATCAAATGACCTCATTAAAGAAGAAGCACCCAGACAGCCTCTCTGGATCATTTTAATTGGCTTGAGCTGAGCAGATCTGATCATGGGCATTATTAATGGTGAGTGGCATCACCTCTAAATATAACGACCAGGTGGAAAGGTCATTCTCATAGCAGTATTTCCCTGTAGAATGTAATTACCAGGCAAACCAATTTTCTGTTTGGTGTGGTAAGGCTGAAGGATAAGAGCCAATATTTCAGAGCTTCCAGCATGTGTTTTATTATACATTATTTTATTTCAGCGCTGTATGGTTTACCTTGCAGGTTATTTTCCAAAGTGATATTATGCTAAAATAAAAAAACTGTGGTGGAATAATGAAAATTTATAAAAAATTGCACAAAGAAAATTTATAAAAATTCTTATTTGCTTTTTGTAGAATGTTTGTTGGCCTTTGAATATTCATGGTGTTATGTTTGTTCTTGTTGTTTACACTTTAATAATTGTATGGGGGGAAAAAAGGATAAAGATTTAAAAAAAAAAAAAAAAAAAAGGAAAATATGAATGTTTTTCCTTGTTTAACCCCTTCACGACCCGGCCTAAAAGGACCCAAATGACCGCGCCAATTTTTCATTTTTGCCTTTTCATTTTTGCCTTCTCCCTTTCCAAGGGCTCTAGCACTTTTATTTTTCTATCTACAGGGCTATGTAAGGGCTTGTTTTTTTCAGTAATAAGTGTACCTTGTAATGGTGCCTTTCATTCTACCATAACATGTATGATGGAACCCCAAAATATTATTTATGTAAATAAAAATTGGTTAAATTAGAAAAAAAAATGCAATATTGTAACTGTTGGGGGGTTCCTGTGTCTATGTAATCCACTTTATGGAAAAATGACATGATACTGTTATTCTATAGGTCAGTCCGAACACAACCATATGCAGGATTACACAAATTTTCTAATATATATATATTTTTTTTAATGAAATCATTTTCTTTTTACTTTTTTTAATGAAATCATTTTCTTTTTACAATTATTAGTAAAATGGCCCTATTGTCACTCTAAGGCTATGTTCACACAACATCCAAAAAAAGAAAAAAGTGTCTGCTCTTTTTGTTTAACCCCTTATTGATCGCGGGCGTATATTTACGCCCTGCGGTCGCCTCGGGGAGTTAAGAGTGGGGCCACGCGGCGAACCCGCTCTGAACCGCCGCGGTCCTGGGTGCTTTATGCAGCTATTAGCGTGCACGGTCCGATAGCCGTGCCCGCTAATCAGCATTTTAAATGCAGCTGCCATGATCTCTAGTTTTTAATAATACCCTATTGTGTAGTTCAGACATTTGGATCACTTTTTATAAATTTTTTATATATATAAGTAACAAAAAATAAAATGTTCCTTTTTTCGTTTACACCGTTCACTGTACAGGATGACAATAATTATATTTGGTTATATATGGTGAACAAGCCGGCAGTTGTGCATCTTCTCTATAAACATTTTCAACGCAGGGAGGAAAGGTAATGGAAACCTCTAAGTTAATGGCTTCTGCAAGGCAAACAGTTTTTTAATTAAGGAAACTGGATGTGAAGGTTTCACGTGTGCTTTTTGTGTTAAATAGAGACACACATGCTGCCAGGTTAATGATAAATTGGTTCTTATCAAGAAAGATTGGTCAGTGTAAATCATGCCTAAAAAAATCATTGCTATAGATCTGGGTGTGCATTAGTCCACAGCTAGACAAACTGCCTCTCAAGTGATGGATCTGTTATAGTCCTCCAGAACCATAACTGGGAATTCTGAAAAAAGTATGAAATAACCCAAAGAAAACAGAAAAGGATCTACTCAAGACTCTGCAAACTGCCTAAACTTCTGTCCACGCATCCACTGTTTGAAAAACAATGACTGGAAATCTGGTCATGGGGGAAGCGACTTCTATCCGAAAACAATATTGCAGTTCACCTTATTTGTAACATGATAATCCACAGGGGCAGATTGTCTGCTCAGCAGCCTTACAACTTAGGTTACTGTTAGTAGGAACACCAGACCCGAACGTTGATTTTGGTGCCAAAATCTTTGTTCAGGTCTTGTTTTCCGAATGTGTGGATTTAGGCACAGACCTGGACTTTATTGCTCAAGGATACAGGTATCAACATAAAAAGGTCCAACAGCACCAGTCACAAATGTGTGAGAACGGCCTTTGGAAGAGTAGATGTGGGACGCAGGAAGTCTCCAATCCCAACAGGAGACCATATACCATCCAGAAAAGAAGTAATCCGGCAGCATCCAGTGATCAAAAAAATGGTGGCGTTTATTGATGGGGAAATAATACATGTCACACATGCAATACGCCTTATACCCTGTTTGTATACATGTAATATAGGCTTGAGAAAGACCCCAGGGGTCGAAACGTTGCCACTGTGTATGCTGCTTGAATCCTAACCTTGTGTACATGTGTGACGTATTATTTCCCCATCAATACAAACCACTATAAGCCAGATGTTGCTTCTTTGGTTATGTTGAACACAACTGGTTGACAGTATTGTGGGTATCGCACACAGATTAACTGACAATTTGTATTAATCTAGAGAAAAAGAGAACAAAGGCAGCGCTCCATGTGCAGGACCAGATGCAATGGGATGGATAGAATTTCAGTACTGGAGTGAAACCAGCTCCCCTCTCACCTGGCTAAGTTGTGCAAGATCGAGGCACAACTCTCCATGCGTATACTCAAGAAGGGAACTAGTGTGCAGCCTTCCTGCAAACCCACGCCAGGGCCGTAACAAGATGCAGAACTCCTCTCCAAATTCCAGCAGGTAAAACAGGCGCAGCTACTCCCAACAGATGATGTGTAAAATTGCTTTATTAAAATAATAAAAACATGTATAAAAGGCTCAGCATTACGCATTTCTAGACCAGACTGGTCTCTTCATCAGATGCTTGGTCTAATGGCATTTCATCAGAGGCTTGGTATTAATGGCATTCCCTCATTTTACGTGTCAGTTGCGCGGTTTTGCGCACAGATTAACTGTCAGAATACGTTAACCATGCATCCGTCATTTCTGAAGGGATTGTGCTGTTTTGTGCACAGTAAAACTGACAATTTATTTTAATACTTTCTTTTATTTGAGCTGTGTGTTTCACAATCTATGTTTAACACTCGTGTGTGCCCTTTTGGATTGGCCTTAGGTATATGGTCCTGGGCCAGGACTGACTCAAAAACCGTTCACCCAAAAAAACTCTGTAGAAGTCAATAGCCATCTACTGTATATAACCATACTCCTTATTTTCCTGAACATGCCCACAAAGTTATGTGTTTCTCTTAGGGCACTATTTCACGGAGCGATAATCGGCCCGGTTCAGCCGATTATCACTCCGTGTAATAGAGACAGCGATCAGCCGATGAAACAATCTTTGCTTTAGGCCCAGACCTAAAATCATCGTCTGCCGATGATTGTAATAGCGTTGCACGGCTGGTGGCTGACGATTCTGCAAACAGTAGACATTACCTATCCACGCTTCACTAGCCTAGACCACCGTGGCCAGTGATTGGTAACAATGGATAATGTTGTCTGTGCAGCCCTTGGTAAGCCATTATCGGGTTGTATAATAAGCCCAGTAAACGAGTGATTTAGTAGATCGTCGCTCGTTTACAGTATTCATTGGCCCCCATTGGCTCGTGTAATATGACCCTTAGGCTGCAAGCTCCTCCTGTGCTGATAGCATAGCCTACACCAATAGCTCTATTCACACTGTTAGCTCCATCCATCATATCTAAGATCCTAGACCCTGGAAAAATTTTTACCCCTGCCTATAATGAAATGTATGCATGTGATATTTCTTTTACTGTTGCCCAGCATGCGTCACATAGCAGATGTCTGGTTGTATTATTACCAATTCCAAAGAAAGAGGGATATTTAAGGCATTTTTCTATTATTTTTGTATTAATTATTTTTGTAATTTGCATACTCCTTCCAAGGAGCACTGTCTGTAAACCTCTGTAAATCTGCTGGATTTCTACCAGTCAATACCAGTCTACTACTCAATACCAGTCAATACCAGTTTCCGTCTACTGTAGTTCAGTCTTACTTTTTGGTGAGTAATGGGGGTTCATGAACACTTACATAGTCTGCAGACAGGGAAAGAGGAACTGCAGGCTGCTGGAAGGTGAGAAAGACAACTATTTTCTATTAAATTTTTATCAATAGTATGTATAGATGTGGATTAATTTAGAGATGTATGATATATAAATGTTTACTAACTCTGGCAGAAGGACGTACAATTTCTTTAAAGATGTTCTATTGTTTAAGATTCTTATACACGGGATGGTTATCGTCTGGGAGCTTTGCAATAAAGGCTCTTTCAGCCAATAATTGGGCCAAGTAAAAGTGTCAGAGATCAGCAATTTTGTGTTATCAGCCACACATCTTCCTGTGTAAACAAGGGATGTGAGGCAGATAGCAATACATTTAAATGGCCGCACAAACAATATAGTGAGTGTTCGTGCAGCCCGGCCACGCAATTAATCATGCCTTCTAAAGGCAGTTATCAATGCATCCTTGCACGGCCCCATATCGGGCCATGTAAGAGAACCCTTACTATCATGCCCCTATGTTTAATGGAAATCAGTCACCAACACATTGCTATCTAATCTATCGCCATTATATTATAGAGCAGGAAGAACTGAGCAGAGTAATATATTTGTGGGCAAAGATTTTTAGCCTGCTGAAAGTTGTAACCTGCTGACTTGTGATAAGGAGTCCAGTGAATAGTGTCACTCAATGGACTGGACTTCTTAGCATAAATAGATTAGAGATGTCAATCCATAAACGACAAGTTATATGGGATCTTTTCCCATAAAGCTCATCAATCTGCTCAGCTCTTCCTGCTCTATAACATGATGTTGATAGCTTAGGTAGCAATTTCATGGTAACAGATTCCCCTTAAGATCAGCTTATTAATCTTTATACACTAAGTAGTAGTAGTAACAAACAGTCAGTGCGGTACAAAATCGGTAGTCAGGAGAAACGCCAAAAAGCCAAACAAGAAATTGGGAAGACCAGGGAATACAATCAGGAAATAAACACTAGCTTAGTTTCACTTCACAAGAAGGCTCTATCACAGGCAAGAAAGGACAGACAAGGCAGTGTATTTATGAAGACTGAAGTCCCAGCCCTAGGCTGTCAATGGGGCTGAGACTCCAGCTCTAAACATTATTTAGCTGACTGGCGGTGTCGAACGCCAGTCAGTTCAAACTTATGGCCAGCACCTGAGCCGATCGGCTGGGAGCGGTGAAGCCCTGGCTGTGGCAACACCAGAGAAGACGCCACCGCGCCCCTAGCAACTGGCCAAGACGGTCATCAGGGATGCCATCGGCGCGCTCCCCGCACCCTGCCAGGCCGGTTGCCAGGGGTGCGATTGAAATCAAGAGGAGGCCAGTTGCATGCCTCAGCAATATCGGGAGCCAGGTTTGATGGCTGGCTCCTGACACAGTGCTCTTTTTGGTGTATATATATAGCTATACTATACTATATCTCTTCACATCTTCATTGTACATGTATAATTATGTTAGTTGAGATGGGAATACCCCTTTTAAGCTTTTCCTCCGTATGTATATTATTGCCACCAATTGTACAGTTTATTATATAAATTATACATATATATATACCTAGCACAGTTCATTATTGAACTAAAAGCTTTAATGCCTCTTTGAAAGAGAATTTTCTACTTGACATTTCTCCAAGGAAATGACATATAGTATATACACTCTCAGGCGGGAGAATGAAATAAGGCATCATACAAGGTGAAATAAAATGTAGCAGGAATTTATTTGTCCTGGTAGAAAACCGGCAGTATATTTATTTCAATCCAATTACACTACACGTTTAGGATTTACAGTTATAAATGATATCAGAAAATGTTCTACCATGGAAGATGTCCAATTTACCAAGGTTATAAATAAATATTGTGGAATGAAACAATTTTTGGAAATATTATATTGATAAGAACAAGACAAAGATTTGATTAAATAATTCAGCAAACAGGCACCAAATTTAGAGTCATGTGATCATTTAGCTCTAGTGTTGGGTCTCTTAAGTTAAAGTGATTGTAATGTCATGGTAATATAGTAACATAACCATAAGATGGGGATTGCACATCAAGTTATTACAGTGACTTATTGCTGCAAAGAAAAAACAAACAAACACAAGGTTCAATACACATTTTGATCACCTGTATAAGGCTATTTGACTTAGAGGATCCCTAACCGGTTAGTGCCCAAGTATCAATGAATTTGATAAGAACAGACCATGGGCCATGTGCAAGAAATGAAATACTTCCACCACAGTGCAAAAAGAAACTATGGATATGTGGCTCAATACATAAAGGGGGGGGGCATTTACTTTTGGGACTAAAACGTGCAATTTTTCTACAGATTTTTTTTACTCTTTTTACCCAGCCGAATAGGACTAATTTAACAAACTTTTCATAAGTTCTTGAATAGAATATTTTCAAAATATTTGTAAAAAAATTCACCTGGTACTGACCAGACTGATTGGTTCTAAAATCAACCATGAGAATGGCGCTAGACTGGGATAAAACAATTACATATCAGTGAGGAATGTACTGTATAATAACATGTCAGGGTTACTATGTTATGATGAAGTAGGGCCCAATAGCCTGTTGTGTTATATTATATTATTTAAGTTATGAAAAGTGTGCAACATGTGGATAGTGAACCGGGGGACCAAACTGCACAGAACTTGTGCAGAACCAGTACATTTTTTTGTTTTTTAGATGAATAGACCGACACTGGGGTGCCGGAGCCTTGGTTCCCACTTATGGAGCTGTTCTATTACTGAGCACCAGCTGGGGATAAAGCACTGAAGGGGACACCCCGGCTCCCAGTGTGAGGAAACCCCTTCCCCTCTGTGTCACGGTTCCATTATAATCAATGGAGCCGTCAGTGCTTCGTATGTCCTGAGCTATGAAGCGTGCTCCGGAGTGGAGCGCGCTTCATAGCAGGTGGGGGCCGGCTGCAGTGAGCCCCCGACACCTCACCGTTAATGACAGGCTGCAGCGTGTCATTAACTCCTTAAACGCCGGTGTTTAAGTGTAAGTGACGGGGAGTCCCCTGTCACTTACCGATCGGGACCCCCGCAGTGTGACTGCAGGGGTCCCGATCGTTAAAACGGACCACTGGAGGTCTCTCACCTGCCTCCGTGCGATCCGATCGGCAATCTGCTCACTGAGCCTGCACAGGCAGGCTCAATGAGCAGATCGCCTATCACACTGATCAGTGCTATGCCTATGGCATAGCAGTGATCAGTGGGAATAATCACACTAGTGTATGTAAAAGTCTCCCAAAGGGACTTAAAATGTGTAAATAAAAGTAAAAAACATTATTACACTACCCTAAAGCCCCTCCCTCAATAAAAGTTTAAATCCCCCCTTTCCCATTATAAAAATAAAACATATAAAAAATAAATAAACATATAATATACGGTAGCGTGCGTAATTGTCCGATCTATTAAAATATAACAAGCGTCATTGCGAACGGTGAACAACGTTGACGAAAAGAGAGAAAAAAGTGCGGGGATTACCGGTTGTATGTTACATTATATGTTTAAAAAAAAAATTATAAAAAGTGATAAAAACGTCCGATCTTCACAAATATGGTATTAATAAAAACTAGAGATCATGGCGGAAAAAATGACATCTCATACATAGGTGAAAAAATAAAACTGTTATAAGCGTCACAATAGGCCCATTTTATTAATAATTAATTGCCATTTCATTGGATTTCATAAAAAAAATAAAATAAATAACATTAGAGAATCTGTGTAAACCTGCACATGGTTGTGTTCGGACTGACCTATAGAATAGTGGTATCTTGTCACTTTTACCATATAGTACATTACGTAGACACAGGAACCCCCCAAACGTTACCATATTGCATTCTTTTTTACTATTTTGCCTATTTATATGTTCATAAATAATAACTTTGGGATTCCATCATACATGTTATGGTAAAATGAAACAACATGTTATGAAAAAGTACAACTATTCCTGTAAAAAACAAGCCCTTACATGGCCCTGTAGATAGAAAACTGAAGAGCTCTTAGAAGGGGAGGAGGAAAAAACGAAATAGCAAAGATCAAAATTTGCATGGTCTACTGGATCATTTTGGGCCCGGTCCTCAAAGGGTTAAACGTCATCTGTTTTTATTATTGCAATGAGTTGCCGGCATGTAGTAAAGGGTTAATCACATATACACACACATTATCTAGTTCAGCTTGTTCTTTTCTTGAATCTACATATGGCATTAGGTAAAGATAGCTATGCTGTTTACATTTCCCCATAGATTAGGCTGGGTTCACACAACGTTTTTGCAATCTGTTTTTTTTCATCCGAATTTTGCAGAAAACGGATGAAAAAAAAGGATACAATTGTGTGCATCCATTTTGATCCGTTTTTCCATTGACTTCCATTACATAAAAAGGATCAAAATGAATCCGTTTTTTGTTTTACGTACACAAAAATGTAGTCGACCTTATTTTTCTGTCTGTTAAAAAAAACGGATCCTGATTTTTTTTTAATAATGGAAGTCAATGGAAAAAGGGATCAAAACGGATGTTAAAGGGGTTATCCAGTGTTAGAAGAATCAGAGTAGACTTCTTTTTTTTATGCATTTAGTCAACTATATAACAAGATTCTGTGCACTGTTCCTTGAATGCAACCCCCTAAGCTAGAGTGACCCATAAAGATGCAAACAAGACAGTGACTTTTGGCCTCTTCAAAAGCACTGTCAAATCTGGACAGTCAGAGGAGAGATCGTGTGGGTGCCAGCAGGGACACAAGTTCTGTAAGTTATCTTAACCTTGAATGACCTTGAAGTTCTTCTTATAATATACCAGGTAAATCAGACCAAAGTCCTTCTCTTGCTGCCTATTGTAAAGTCAGACAATGGAAATTAGAATAGAAAAAGTTTTGAATTACGGGAATAAAGCAGTCGTACATGTTCTGAACTTTTCCGAGGGTTTATACTTTTAAGTCTAATACATAAAACAATCCTTCATTTTTGACTGAACATCTGAATATTTGATCACACAGCATTTCCAATAACATTCCCTACTAATATATTTAAACCCTCATTTGGCATGTGTGCAGCTGGAGGCTTTACAAGAAGAAGGTGAGCTGTCCTGCAGGAAATCAATGTAATGGAGTAAATTGCACTTGGCAAAATGTTCTCCCTGGGTCTTAGAGCACTTGACATGACTACATGACCTTGGAAATGAGTACTGGGTAGGCATCTTACTTCAATGAAAAGGTATGAATATATCCTAACTAGAAACTTCTATCTTGCATCAAATAGCTTGTCTTGCCTATATATATATATATATATATATATATATATATATATATATATATATATATGGGAAATCACTACTTTACACTGTAATATTATTGTAGAAAAAACATATACATTGTACATGAACGGAATGCCCTAAATTTTCAGCGTCAACTTTCCATTCAAATCAAGAGTCTAATACATATGTGTTGTGTTATTATTTGTATTTAAGACCTGTTCTTCCTTGTTCTGACAGAAGATGATACCTACTGTAAGAGAGAGAGAGAAGTTCTCATATGTCTGTCATCTGGTCACTGAGAGAATGAAAATGTTCAACTGTTGAACTGTACCTGTACACAGCTCTATGGAATTTGCCCCCCCCCCCCCCCCCCGGTACTACTAGGCTGCTCCTGCTTGGTTTTGTACCTGGCTGAAAATAATTAAAGGAGTATTCCACTCAAAAATAACTTTTTACATGTTTGGGCCCATGGTGAGACTAACAATTCAATCTACTCAGTCTCCTTCAGTCAGTTCTATGCTGCTGATTTCTGCTAAAGACACAAAAAAATGTGTGTGAGCTGTTCTCTCCGTCTTAAAAAGTTAGGTTTTAATGGAATACCCTTTTAAAGATTCAAAATAAAGGCTATGATTCCCACTAGAGATTAGCGAAGTGAATCTGTCCATTCGCTGTGAATTGCGCTGTCAATTTGCTTCGTGTGTGGAAACAGCCATTTCTTTTGGCCCTTTCCAGCCTAATAATACCAGAGTGCCACCACTATAGTCCTAAACCGTCACTTTCACCAGCCCTGGCCTGCAAAAATGACCTCTAACCATTTACCCTAGCACCAATGTGTATTAGGGTAATAATGGTGGGATTAGCCCTGTGAGAAAAAGAATTCTTAAATTGCAACACAATAGTAATTTTCTACTTTTGTAATCAAACAGGTAAGGGTTACATCAATTGAATAAAATTAATTTATTCCTCGGGTTCAGATTTTTGTAATGAAAGTATATTAAAATGTTGCACTTATGCCAGAAGATGTGTACATCTTAAAAGTCATACTGTCACCCCCCATCCCCGCTTACTCTTGCTTCATTTAAAAAAGCAATTCACAAAAAATTATTTTTGGCCCCCCGGTAGGCGCTGGCACGTATACTCACCGCAGCTGTTCGATGTCCCGCTTCGTTCCGGTCCAGCGGCACCATTCAAATCCGGCGCGTGCTCACCTCTGACTCTGCAGTGACTCCTCTTCACTGTCCTGTGATTGAACGCCGGAAGTCATGCGCTTCCATAGAGAAAGCATTGAAGTGCGTTAGTTCCAGCTTATAATCACAGGAGACAGAAGAGCAGTCACAGCAGAGGCAGAGGTGAGCGCGCACCAAATTGGAATGGCACCGCAGGATGGAACGAAGCTGGGACACTAATCAGCTGCGGTGAGTATGTGTGCCATCGCTTACCGGGGAGGGGGGGGTGGAATAATAATTTTTTGTGAACTGCTTCTTTAATCAGTGGATAGGGCTTCACAGCAGCAATCTCCTGGCTGGGGAGAGGACCCAACAGTCATAAGACCCCGCCTAGGTGACACTGTCCACCAATTAAATGAAGCGATTTTAGAGCAGAAGGAAGATGCAGACAAGTTTAAAGCTTTACTTTAACCCCTTAACGACATAGGGCGTAATTACGTCCTGATGCTGTTAGGGACGTTCAGAGCGGGGCCGCGCGGCGACCCCGCTCTGAACCGCGGCGGTCCCGGGTGCCGCTTGTAGCCCGGGACCGCAGGTATTAGCGGGCACGGTCCAATCGCCGTGCCCGCTAATACAGTAATCAGATGCAGCTGTCAAAAGTTGACAGCTGCATCCGATTACCGGACGCAGCGTCATCCCTGGTGTCTAGTGGGGAGATCGCCGTAACTGAAGCCAGCCGGGGACCGCTCCAAGATGGCGCCGTCCCCGGCTTGGCACTGCAGCAGCCGGAAGTAAATGAGTGCCTATCTCATGGATCTCTGCAGCATATCTATGCTGCAGAGATCTCTATGAGAGATCAAAGCACTTATACTAGAAGTCCCCCAGGGGAATAACCCTAACCCCAGGGGGAAATAACCCTAACCCCAGGGGGGAAATAACACTAACCCCAGGGGGCTTCTAGTATAAGTGTAAAAGTAAAAAAAAAAAAAAGTGTTGGTAATAGTAAAAAGCCCCCTCCCCTAATAAAAGTCTGAATCACCCCCCTTTTCCCAGGTTATTAATAAAAGTAAATAAATAAATAAACGTGTTTGGTATCGCTGCGTGTGTAATCGCCCCAAACTATTAATTAATCACATTCCTGATCTCGCACGGTAAACGGCGTCAGCGCAAAAAAATCCCAAAGTGCAAAATTGAGCATTTTTGGTCGCATCAAATCCAGAAAAAATGTAATAAAAAGCGATCAAAAAGTCATATATGCGCAATCAAGGTACCGATAGAAAGAACACATCATGGCGCAAAAAATGACACCTCACACAGCCCCATAGACCAAAGGATAAAAGCGCTATAAGCCTGGGAATGGAGCGATTTTAAGTGACGTATATTTGTTGACAATGGTTTGAATTTTTTACAGGCCATCAGATACAATATAAGTTATACATGTTATATATCGTTGTAATCGTAACGACTTGAGGAACATATATAACAAGTCAGTTTTACCACAGGGCGAATGGTGTAAAAACACATTTCCCCCAAATAAACAAAATGCGTTTTTTTTTTTTCAATTTCACCACACTTTGAATTTTTTTCTGGTTTCGCAGTGTACTTTATGCAAAAATTCAGCCTGTCATTGCAAAGTACAATTAGTGATGCAAAAAATAAGGGCTCATGCGGGTTTCTAGGTTGAAAAATGCAACTGCTATGGCCTTTTAAGCACAAGGAGGAAAAAACGAAAACGCAAAAATCGAAATTGGCTCTGTCCTTAAGGGGTTAAATACTTTAAAGCATATGGTCTCCTTTGCACCATTTTTTTTTTTTAATTGAAGTGCATGTATAATGGGATATTACATTTTTGTCACTGGTTTATATAAAAAAAAATAGTCTAAAACTAGAAACAATGAACAAAATATATCACAGTGGCCCAGGTTGTTTGAAAACTTTGGTGCAACTTTAGATATTTTGTCCAACCTTATATCCCTTATTAGTTGGCTCCATTTGCAATAGAATTTGGGGTACAACAAGCACAGAATAGGCCAAATGTATCAATGCGCTTAAAACATAGACTGTCTGGCTTTGTACATAGCAGCTAATCACAGCTCGGCTTTCATATCTTAGCAAGCTTTGGTAAAATGAAAGCTACTCTGTGATTGGCTGCTATGGACAAAACCACACAGTCTTGGTTTCAGGCACATTGATATATCTGAGCCAATTTTGCATTTCAAATAAGCCACACTTTACTTCTGAGCCCTGTCTTAAAACATATAGTAAATGTGGTATAAGGCGGGTGCTGTACAAATACAACCTCACAAAGGTAATAGCTGCTAATACAATAAACTGGAAACACATTGGGGGACATTGACAAAGGGTGCAGAAGGAAAAAGGCACAGATTTGCCCCTTCTCCCTGGTGTACTCCTGCTATATGCCGCACTTGTCCGAGGGCCGGGCAGGGGGAGCTTGGGCTGGGCATGGGATGGCTTGAGAAAGGCTTGTTTATGTCTATTAATAAGCTGAAACGCGTTGAGTAAATAAACATAGTTTTAGAGTAACCTGTGGATGTCTATCCGTCAGAATACTGCATGCAATCACTAGGGTTCTGACTTTTGTTTCGACACCTGCGCTGTCCCAATAAGAAGGACTGTAGTGAGTCTGCCGGTCCAATGCAGACTCGGTTTTGTCATATTGTATTGCCTTCCAATGCCATTTGGTCGCATGATCCGTCCAGGGAGCTGCGGTGTTTTTCAGTTTCTGAACTCTTCATAGAGTTGTGCCTATTCATAGCACAACTTGAAAAGGTGAGTGATCACTAATATAACTTCTATTGGTGGCCCACTAATCTTGATGATACTACACCAGAAGGCACCCTTCGATCCTTTGCTTTTTTTAAGGTTGGGAGGAGGCAAGCATTTGTAGATTTGGTACGCCGGGCCGGCCAGATTCACGGAGTGGCTTGCGCTTCTTGGTGAATTTAGCCGGGGGAAAGGGTGTGGGGCCTAATTAAGGCCTAATTTATGTTATATCTTGCACATCAAGTACTTTTTGGAGGTTTTTGTGACTTTGGGAGGTGACAACACTGTGTACTACAGCATTGTATACATAGTGGGGGGATTTATAAAGAAAACCTAGTATGGATAAAACTAAGGATGGTCCGAACCAAGTTCGGTTCGGGTTCGTACGAACCCGAACCCTCCGCAATGATTCCCGCTGTCTGCCCGCTCCGCGGAGCGGGCGGATCCAGCGGGAGGACCGCCTGGAAAACTGGGATACAGCCATAGCCATAGGCTGTATCCTAGTTTTCCAGGCGTTCCTCCCGCTGTATCCGCCCCCTCCACAGAGCGGGCAGACAGCGGGAATCTGCTGCCGAGCGTTCGGGTTCATACGAACCCGAACCTCGGCAGGTTCAGACCATCCCTAGATAAAATACACACGCATTGGTGCAGGTAAATGTGTGTCCACGGAGCTTTAATTAAAAGGTAATAAAGAGTACATTACTCCTAAAATTCATATCATGTGGAGATCGAAAAGGCTTCTGTATTCAAGAGGTGTCAGAGTTAGTGTTTCTTAATGAAATTCATAGCTGCTCCTAAGGGAGACAACCTAGAAATGTGAATTCTGTGCAACAGATTAAATAAATATGGATGAAAATTGCAATTCACACAGGAATCAATGGCATACTCTTTAATAGTTTCAGAACTGGAAAAAGTTTGTGTATGTGTGTTAGATGATAGCGTGATAATGTATTGCCAAGTGTTCTCTGCTGCCACCTCTGTCCATAACAGGAACTGTCCAGAGCAGTAGCAAATCCCCATAGAAAACCTCTCCTGCACTGGACAGTTCCTGGAAATAATACACATGTAAGACTGGAATAATTGATAGTTGATTAAAAAAGTAAACGATTTTTGCCGGAGTACCTCTCTAATTTATGTTCTGACACTAACACCCACACTGGAAAGTTTAGATCCTTTAGACTTTTTCCTAATCTTGTGTTTTGTAAAAATTAAGAAAAACACTACTGCAAGCTCCGCTTGTTCATCTGAATTTGCCAACTAGGACGGCTTCTATTATAACAGTGACAGCTATGGGCTGAAAGAACTGTATTTTCTATATTGGGTTTCTAGAGTCCAACCACAAACAAGTGAGATGGTGTTAATATAGCCTCCATACTATGATATAATGCACAAAAAGGTTATCTGCAGAAAAGATTTAGTTGTCCTCCGACATCACAAGAGTGGGGGAGTACTTTACAGAATATGAACTGAGGATATAATTATTTATATAATACAGAAATAATTATTTTAAAAATAAATAAATAATCTAAGAAAATCACCACTATCCACATAGCTGTGTAATCTTTTCACCAGGGCTTAACCCTTAAAGGACCTGGCCAATTTAAATTTTAGCATTTTTGTTTTCTCCTCCTTGTGCTTAAAAGGCCATAGCACTTGCATTTTTTCACCTAGAAACCCACATGAGCCCTTATTTTTTGCGCCACTAATTGTACTTTGCAATGACAGGCTGAAATTTTTCATAAAGTACACTGCGAAACCAGAAAAAAATTCAAAGTGTGGTGAAATTGAAAAAAAAAAAACGCAATTGTTTTACTTGGTTTTTTTTCGTTTTTACACCGTTCGCCCTGGGGTAAAACTGACTTGTTATATATGTTCCTCAAGTCGTTATGATTACAATGATATATAACATGTATAATTTTCATTGTATCTGATGGCCTGTAAAAAATTCAAACCATTGTTAACAAATATATGTTCCTAAAAATCACTCCATTCCGAGGCTTATAGCGCTTTTATCATTTGGTCTATGCGACATGATGTGTTCTTTCTATCGGTACCTTGATTATGCATATGCGACTTTTTGAACGATTTTTATTATTATTATTTATTAAGAGGGACTTCTAGTATAAGTATACTGATCTCTCACACAGATCTTTGCTGCATAGATCGATGAGATAGACACATTGATTGCTTTCGGCTGCTGCAGCCAGAAGCAATTGAGTGCCGAGCCGGGATTAGCACCATTACGGTGCTGACACTGGACGGGGTAAGATGTGTGGATCGTTCCTAATGATGAGGAGGGTGGGGAGGAAGGACAGAGAGGGTGTGCCAGTCCAATGCATATATAAATGGAAGCCCCGGCCGTTAGACACAGCGCTGTAGGATTAAAAGTTGTTTTTATGACAATAACTGCATCCCCTGTCGAACGGACCCCAGGACAGATCTTGGAGTAAAAGCAGCTATAAGAAGGTACAAGTGGTTTGGGGGGGGGGGGGGGTCAGATTATGGGTACAGAGTCGCTTTAATTACAACAGCTACTATAGTTATACCTTTTAACATTAATTTTATTTATGTAACTTTTCCTGTTTGGTTGTATAATTTACAGTAAAATTGTGTTGTTACAAAGTACCCACAAAAAAAACTTTAGAAAAATTAAAGAGTTATGGGTCCAGGAAAAGAAGAATAAATGAAAATGTAAAAAATGTACGGGGTTGTCCAGTGGGATAAATCTAGTGGGCAGGCTGGGTAAAAAAAAACCCAAAAACATAATTTACTGGCTCTCTATTAACTCCTTAAGGGCACAGTGTATTTTGGCCTTAAGGACCATGTCAATTTTCATTTTTACTTTTTTGTTTTTGCCTCCTTGCCTTTTATTTTTCAGCCAACAGGGCTGTTTGGGGGCTTGTTTTTTTTACACCACAATCTCTGGTTTAAATTGTTACCATATTTGTGTAAATGGGATGTTTTGCTCGCTTTTATTTACATTTTTTTCTGCTACATTTAATGGGAAAAAAAAGTAATATTGTTATACTTTACTAGACTTAACAATTACGCAAGCTACAATATAGAATGTTTATGTGTATTATATATACATATATATATATATATATATATATATATATATAAAATAAGGGGGTATTTAAACCTTTTATTGGGGAGGGGCTATGTCATATTTTTTTTTTTTTTAAACTTTTTAATTATTTTTTCTTCAGTTTTTAAACCCCCCTAGGGGACTTTTACATGCGATCACTAGATTGCCTACACTGGTCAATGCTATATTATTGGATATGGGCGATCTTCACATAGAACCTGCCTGTGTTACTCCTCCGGCAGTCAGAGAAAGTGATCGGGACACCGGCAGTCACACTGCAAGTTTCTTGATTGGATTGTGACAGGAGCCCACTTTGTGTGACTCACACTGCAAGTCCTTCTTTTATGTGAAAGGAGAAAAAAAATGAATTAACTATACACCATTGTCTCCATAGAAGTTATGCAAAATATAATAATTGATGATTTATCCTTAGGACAGGCCAGTAATATTGGGATCAGTCTTCTCTCAGGGCCCCAGCTAATCAGCTGATTGCTAATCAATACAGCTGTTTTTCACTATTATTATGTATTTTAGCAATTAAAAATTAATAGTTTAAAGTTAGAAATCTTTTGCAATTGAAAACTGGAAAATTTATATAAAGATATAGAGAGCAGGATATAAAAGTATGCTGTATTATAAACTTAAAAATGACAGCCTACAAATGTAAAATTATATTACAGAAAATGCCAGCTATGATGTGATTGATGTCAATCTGTAAAAATAAAATATTAATTTGCAAGAGTCAAATGGTATTTATATTGAATGGGATATGCAGAAGTGCATTAAAAAGTATGAAATGAATTTGCGTATAGATAGTAAAATTTAGGCTACTTATTACAAATCCTAAATTATATCCAGTAGTTTAGCCAAAGGATAAAAATAAAAGAACAATAAAAATGCAAAGCTCCGAGATTGAAAGAGCGGCAGATGAGAATATTAAAATTGGCACTTTCTCCTGAAAAAGAAGATTAATGCTAAAACAATGTGTGAACCTACGTGATGTAAAAGAATACAGAACATTTTTAGCCCCCACATCAAAGCATAATAGATAACTAAGAGTAAAAAAAAATCTTATTACACTTGAAGTTCCAGTTGAAGTAACCAAAAGTTTAAGTACTGGTTAAGTGGAGTACTTGTAATGTTTAAGTGTATATTGCTCAATTTCAGGCATAAAGTTATATATATATATATATATATATATATATATATATATATATATATTAGAACAACAACTTCAAGATTGGCAACTACATTTCTCATCCTACTCATTCTCACTTTGACAGAACAACCAACCTATTTTTACGCTATTGCTGGATGGCCTATTGCCAGATTAAAAGGAAAGTTGCCAGATTACGCTCAACAAACACCCACAACCTTCTTGATTTGAGAAGTTCTTTCTACAGAACAGACCTCCATAAGTGGGTTTTCTCATGGTTCTACCTTTTAGGAGCATCGACATCTGTTGACAACAATGTTTCTCGCAAGGTTCCTGCGCACGGTGCTGTTTTTTTCCTGGGCACCAGCCTGGCATGAAGCACCCATGTAACAATCTACCCTCTCTTCTGTGACCAGGTTCCATTGACTTTAACAGAGTCATGTCACAGAGGGAAGGAAGTTTTTTCACACTGGGGGCCAACGGGCCACCCCCTAGTGCTTCATGCCCAGCCAGTGCTCAGGAATAAACCTGCCCCATGCCAGTCTATTTACGTAAAAAACACAAAGCAATGTACCTTGTGGTACATTCACTTTAATACTTTTAATAAACAAATGGTTTAATCACTCCTTGCAGGACCTAAACTTTTTTTTAAGGTGAATCAAAATAACAAGAGAACGGTTACAAGGTCTTATCCCTATGGTATATACTCTACACCCTATGGTCTTATACTCTACAAAATAGATCACAGCTATCCAAACACCTATTGGAGATGCTGTATCAGCCCAGGCCCCTACATTGTGGTGGCATTGTTGGGGGGATGCTAAACTTTTAGAAAGATATCTCCATCACAAACACAATTCCTAAGACACGCTTCCTGGTACCTTAGAAATTTGTCTTCTTCATTTTCTACCTACTACTCAAACTGTTCCGTCACTTATCAAAACACTCTTGCCCATAGTTGGCTCACTAAGAGAAGAGATATAACCAGAGCTCTATAACGGTTTGGTCCCTCTGGATCCATTTAAAGAACATTCACCACACCATATGGATAGACCACCTTCTACAACTTTCCTCCACTATGCTTTAAAACAAAATAGATATGTACTCCCACTCATTTCCTTGCAACCTAACTACTCGCCCTTTCCATTTCGTCTTTGTTTTTTTTAAATCTTCCCTACTGTCCCTCTCCCTCATTCATTCCCTCCCCTATTTTATCCATTTGTTCTTCTATGTTGTTGTTTTTACCAACACCGCCTCACCCCCTCCCTGCTTGATTGACACCCAAAAATTGAGTCCCAAGCCGATTCAGGTATTGGGGTGGGGGTTGGGGGGTTAGGGAGGATGTGTTACAGCTTCCTGCACTTCAGGAAGTCAGGAAAGCCTCTTTGACTCATCTTACTATAGAATTAAAGCATTGCCCTAAGATATATGAAAGGTCTACATGACTTAAAAGCTATCTAAGAGTCTGCAGTTTGGCAAGTATATTGCATCTGACTGAATTTACCAAAATTTACAGCATTTTGGCAGTTATTGGAAAAAAATCTGAATTTCCCTCAACAGTGTGTGCCTGGCATGCAGAGAAGGTGCAGTCTGTATCTTCTCTCCTTGCCTGTCCCTACAGATCAGAGTAAGGGTCCTATTACACGGGACGATTATGGTGCAAAAAATTGTTATATCATTCGAATTTAAACGATAATCGGTCTGTGTAATTGCAGGCAACGATCGAAAAATCATTTGTATGATATTGATTGTTGATTTAGATCTGGACCTAAAATTATTGCTAAGCGTTCGCTAATCGTTTGCTGTAACTGCACATTCGTTCGCTCAAGTCCCGGATTTTTTTTAATAATCGTTCAGTGTAATTGCACATTGTTCATTGTTTTGCTGGGATCAGAAGGAAAAAACGATCACAGTAATGATCGCAGTAACGATCGTAACTAACGACCATTGTTCTGTGTAATATGGTGAACGACTTCAGGTTAACGATAAACAATCTCATTTGCGATTGTTTATCGTTAGTCATTAATCGTTAAAATCGCTCCGTGAAATAGGACCCTATCAGTAATCTGTATTGGGGGAAATGAGGGAACACATGGGAAATGTGTATCCTGATAACCAATGCCCCCATGATAAAGTAATTTTTTTTTTTTTAAAGTAGTAACATGACAAAAAAAAGACCGCCTCTACCAAAAAAAAGTGCACACCTCTCCAATCAAATGTGTTCCATAGGCAAGCACAATATACAGACGTGTTTTCCATATACTCAGTACAATATAAAATTTTGATCTGGTCGTGAAAGGATTTTGAAATTTCTCTATAAGCCGTAAATAGCACCAGAATGACAGATGACTTCGTTTTTTTAGTGGGGTTGGGACATTTGACGTGATTGAAAGCGCTCTACCGTTCCGCAAGTTGCCATCTGAAAGTCTGAAGATGTTTGTACCTTTGTTGTATCTTGTGAAGCTTGCTGTGAGCCTCCTGCAAATTATTCACTGATTACAACTGATAATTGATACCATTATATTGGGAAATTGCTTGTAACGTAAAACGCTAATAGGGCTCCACTTTAAGGTCTTTGACATATTTTAAAAGCAATATATGTCAAGATAAAAAGCAAAATCTTTTATGCATTTTCATAGATAAATGAGGTTGTCAGATGTGATCATAAAGGACAAGGTTCGAAGTATATAAAGTGGCATCTATTCAGAGAGCTCCTTACCATCTCAATGGAAAAGTAGTACATTTTCTTTATCGGTGATTTCAAGCCCAGCAGATTAATTGCTTTAAAGGCTAACCTTCTAGTGTGTGTCCACTGGGTAGTTCACAGACTGCACTTTTCATATAATAAATGTCTGGCTTCAGACAGAAAGTCTCCTATGAATTGAACAGTAAGATCTTCAGTTCAGATAAAGGTTAAAAATTGGCTATTCGCTGCATTTGTATTGTAAAAACACACAATATAGCGGTTGTATTAGTCTTTCCACACTTACTAATTATGAGCCCGCTGTCTTTCTCATAAAAGTTCAGACAGGCCAATGAAAAATGTCTTCTATTTTGTCAGCGTTGAAGTCGGTAGAAATGAGATGTTACCGCAGCCAGATTCCATTAACACTTTCCCATTAAACATTTAACTTCAGTACATTGTCTACCTGCTGTTATGCCCTAAAGAGACATAGGAACAGGATTTCGTCATTAGATTGACGGTGGTTGAGTGAAGGCTATATTCTATAATAGACAAATAAATTAATACAATCCCAGCAAGTCCTCCCATAATATCTTCTTCTTCGTCTTTGAACTTATTCTGTCTAATATTTTAATCAGAGCTCTGAGAAATACATAAAGAATTCTTGTATACGGGTCCCAGGAGATCAGCCATGTTCCAATTCCTTTTTCTCGGAAATGGACTAAAAGGTAGTTGGCTGCCGAGACTAGGAATGTGAAGTCTTAAAGAGAACCTACCACCTCCTGGAAAACCTTAGGAAATAAAGACTTTCTCAAATATATTCAGTTAGGAAAAGTGGTGTCATGGGTGGCCAGTATCTATACATAGGACAATGGCACAGGTAGACAGGATGATTGATTCTGTATATACTTCCTGACCTCACCATTAGAGATGATCAAACAGCGGAAAATCTTAGGTTCTATCAAACTCGAGCCTTGAGTATTTGATTCCCGATGCCTTCCCGGTCCATGGGGAAGGAGGAGACAGCCTGGGTACCGCCTGGAATTCTGGGATACAGCCTATTACCTAGGCTGAATCCTGGAATTCCAGGCGGTACCCGGGCTGTCTCCTCCTTCCACACAGAAAGGGAAGGCATTGGGAATCAAATGCGGAAGGTTCGGCAAGGTTCGAGTTCGATAGATTTTCTGCTGTTCGATCATCTCTACTCACCATAAGGGTATGTTCACACAGAGCAAAAGTGGCAGAATTCCGCAGCAGGGATCTGCGCTGCAGAATCCCACCTGCCTCAGTGCCACACAGTGTCTCTATGGGAGGACTCATGCGCCACCGCTCTCCGCTCAAAAAAAAATTGACAATGTCAATTCTTTGACCAGAGAGCAGCAGAAGCAGAGGCGCGTGAGCCCTCCCATTGACACACTGAGGCAGAAGGGATTCTGTAATGGAGAACTCAGCTGTGGAATTTGATCACTTTTGCTCCGTGTGAACATACCCTAAGGGGGGGGGGGGGGGGGTTGGGCGGACAAGAGTAGACACAAGAAAGGAATCACTATCTTGAGAGCTCTTTCTGCTTTTACGCTGGCACAGTACATTGTGTGGAGACTGCAAATGGAGGGAAAATCTGTGTTGCTTTCTTACTTCATAGTGGATGGTAAAATACAACAATGTAAGATGAAGGTGTCTTGTATTATGGAGCAGCAGAAGAGAGACAAAAAGACAGTAAACATACAAAAACTTTCTGCTCTTGTGGTCACTTTCCTTAGTGTGCTGTGTCTGCTGTATATGTGACAAGAGCTCAGATTAAGAAGCAGCTGTGTCCTAGTCTAGCAGTTTAACCCTCTACAAAATCATTTCCCCTCACAGTTCTCTAATACTGACCGAAATCATCACCTTTTTTTTAATTATGTATACATGAGAAAAAACTTCTAATTTCATCTACAGTCATTTATTGCATTTTGCTCACAACCAATAGGTCCGACAATAGATCCTCTTTGAATTCAGGAGCTCCTAGAGCACTCAGCAAGGAAGCTAGATGGTTGTGATAATGCACAGTGCTCTGGGATTTATGGTTTGCAACTACTTTATCTTTGTAATATACATAGTGATTATGTTTGGCAATCATAGTTTAGAGTTCCCATGTTTCAGTCTTACACAGTTTAAGCCAAATATACTTTGTAACATAGTTAATAAGGTTGAAAGAAGACAAGAGTCCATCAGGTTCAACCTAAAGAAACCCTACTGTGTTGATTCAGAGGATGGCAAAACCCCTATGAGGAAGATAACAATTGCCCCATCACAGGGAGAAAATTCTTTCCTGACTCCAATGGCGGTCAGAATAATCCCTGGATCAATGTATCACCAGAGATCCAATGCCCATAACTTGTAATTTTATAATTTTAAAGAAAAACATTTAGGCCTCTCTTGAACTTGTTTAATTAATTAGCCATGACAACAACTTAAAGTGAAAGCTTTTTAACACTCTGTAAGACTCTGTTCACAGTGTCATGATGGCTTCCCTTTAACCATTTGAGGACCAAGCCCAAAATGTGGACCGCGCAAATTTTCATTTTTGGGTTTTCGCTTTTTCCTCCTCTCCTTCTAAGAGCTCAAGCACTTTCATTTTTCTATCTACAGGACCATGTAAGGGCCTGTTTTTTTTTTACAGGAATAGTTGTACTTTGTAATGACGTCTTTCATTCTACCATGATATGTATGCTGGACCCCCAAAATATTATTTATGAAGATAAAAATTGGTGAAATAGTAAAAATAGAATGCAATATGGTAACGTTTTGGGGGTTCCTGTGTCTACGTAATGCACTGTATGGTAAAAGCGACATGATACCATTATTCTATAGGTCAGTCCGAACACAATCGCATGTAGGTTTACACAGATTCTCTAATGTTTTATATTTTTAAAGTAATTTTTTTTGCAATTAATTATTTATAAAATGGGTCTATTGTGATGCTTATAACGGTTTTAGTTTTTCACCTCCGGGTCTGTATGGGGTGTCATTTTTTGCGCCATGATCTCTAGTTTTCATCAATATCCGTGTAGCTCAGACATTTTGACCACTTTTTAATAATTTTCTTTAATATATATCATGTAACAAAAAATTGACAATCCTGGCACTTTTTTCCCTCTTTTCGTTTACGCTGTTCACCATGACGATTGTTTTAATATTTTTTTTTATATTTATATTTTAATAGATCGGACAATTAGGCACGCTAGGGTATATAATATGTTTTTTTATTTATTTATTTTTATATCTTTTATTTATAAAATGGGAAAGGGGGGTAATTTTAAGGGGACCTGCAATTATTAGATTGCAGACACTGTACAATGCTATGCCATGGGCATAGCATTGATCAGTGTTATAGGCAGATCGCCGATTGGACCGCACGGAGGAAGGTAAGAGACATCCGATACAGCAACAGGCGATCAAGGCATTTAAGGGGTTAAGACATGCTGCAGGACTGCAGCTGGCCCCCACCTCCTATGAAGCTTCATAGCACAGGACATACCAGTACGCCCAGGGTCGTCTGGGGGCAGTCACCCATGGCGTAACGATTAGAGATGAGCGAACCGGGTTTGAGGGTGAGTCGATCCGAACCAGAACGATCGCCATTTGATTAGCGATGGCTGCTGAACTTGGATAAAGCTCTAAGGTTGTCTGGAAAACATGGATACAGCCAATGACTATATTCATGTTTTCCACATAGCCTTAGGGCTTTATCCAAGTTCTGCAGCCACCGCTAATCAAATGCCGAAAGGTCGGGTTCGGATCGACTCGAGCGTCGTAGGTCACCTAGGGGTTAAAACAATGCGGTACATCCAAGGAATCCAAACAGACACTGACACACCCTATTGACTTGAACAAGCTCCATTGGCTCCATCAGTGTTTTACCAATTTTTACCGAAATAATAACACTGTGCTACTTTGCCAAAAATAAAGGAAGACTTGACTGAATCCGGTAGAGAGCCCTGATCCCTGACAGTTTGAGCAGAGCCTGGAAGGTGGAAAGACTAAGTGATTTATTAAACAGAAAACACATCTTCTTCTTTGTTGTATTGGATTTACTGTAATACAGCATACAGTAAATAGCTGATGAAAACCATCACCTTTTCTGGCACTAGATGGCACTCTGTACCATGCAGCAACCTCATTTTTACCTTAACGTTAACTGAAAGAACACTTTAGTAAATACCAATATATAAAATGCCAAGTTTATTTTTCCAAACAAGCCAGATTTATTTTTCTTATGTGACACAAATGGCTATTCTGACAACGATATTAATATCATGGCCATACCAATTTTTCAGTTGTCTAAAAGGTCACAGTGAAAAGGCTAGCTGTAAATTTTTAATCCTGTTTACTGAGTGGTTAAGCTGAATTTTTTCCTGTGGATTAGTGCATTTACAGCTTGAGGCTGGGTTCACACTACATATATTTCAGTCAGTATTGTGGTCCTCATATTGCAACCAAAACCAGGAGTGGATTAAAAACACAGAAAGGATCTGTTCACACAATGTTGAAATTGAGTGGATGGCCGTCAAATAACAGTAAATAACTGCCATTATTTCAATATAACAGCCGTTGTTTTAAAATAACAGCAAATATTTGCCATTAAATGGCGGCCATCCACTCAATTTCAACATTGTGTGAACAGAGCCTTTCTGTGTTTTTAATCCACTCCTGGTTTTGGTTGCAATATGAGGACCACAATACTGACTGAAATATACGTAGTTTGAACCCAGCCATAGGCTATGTTCACACAAAGTCACAAATAGAGAAAAGGTGTCCACTTTTGCTATTTAAAAAGATGTCCGTTTTTGCTGCCATTTAATTGACTTTAATGCAATGCATTGAAGTCAATGGAATGATGTACGTCCAATGCATACAAAATATTAAATAACGGATGTTATCACCGCGGACGTCAAAATAATGATCATGACAAATATTGTTCACACACAGTTTTTTTCTGTCACCGTTTTTTCTTCATTTTTACTATTAAATTCAATGGACTTTTCAATTGAGACACACCCACACCCAAGTCCAATTAGTAACCCAAACTAGAATAATGTACCAGCAGCCGTCATTGCACTAAGGGGAGGCCAGGCAGCTAAATGACGTCCATTATTTTACACTCAAAATTACGGATGTCATTTTAAATGGAGCTGACAAAAACGTGTGTGAACATAGCCATACACAATTTATATATGTTTTATTGTGTTTTACTAATTTTAAAGATTTTTGCTCAGATTTACTAAAACTGCTTTATTAGGCAGTTTTAAGCCTATGTCCACACAACATCAAAATGAAGGCTATTTTTTTGACCAGCCGTCTCTTGATGTTAATGTTTAGAATCATTATTTGTGGCCGCAATTATCAAAATACAACCGTCTTTTGGCGTTAAATGACGCCCCCCCCCCCCCCCCCCCCGTTGTGTAAACATAGACTAAGAATGCACTAGATTTATCCCAGTGGCTAAGACGGATATTAAATTTGGTATATTAAAAGTCATGTAAGGCTATGTGCACATAACATTCTTTTTTAGAAAAGAATGGAAGCTGATTACATTTCGATCAGCGTTCGTTCTTTTCAGCAGTGGCAGCATTGCATTGAATTCCGACATTTCTGACATTTTTATTTTAATGTCCATTCTAAAGAACGGACGTTAAAATAATAAACATGCCTATTATTAGCTGCCAACCCCTGCCACTGGGAGCAAGCTCCTATAGACTGAGATATGGGAAGTTGAATGTTTTGCTTTATGTTTAAACTGGAGTTGTGGTACATTAGTCCCTCTGGTCTGACAAATCATGTGTGAATCTTTTTTTTTTTTTTTTACTTTACTCCAGAGGCTGGACACCTAAAGCTCTGGTTATCTTATTAATTTGAAAATTTGGTGCATCTTTATACTTTCTTTCTAAATCTAATTCAGGAGGGGATGTGATATAAAGTAAGTTTGTAATTTACATTAATAATTCTTTTTCGTTATCATGCTTCATAACAAAGATATACTTACTTGTATCCAGGTCCAGTTTCCTGTAGGCAACTTTTTAGTCTTGCGCTGATTGATAAAAAGAGACTAAAGACAGGAAGTCCTGGTCATCCCTGACCTTACAAAGAAGGCAGTCATGTGACTGATGGACACATTGAGCTGTGACTCTCTGTATTGCATGGGATTTCATGAGTTCTTAATGTGTTCTACATGTTTCTTTTTTTCAGCCAGCACAAGACTAAAAATTTGCCTTCAGGAGACTGGACCTGGATACAAGAAAGTATAGTGTTTTTTGTTTTTTTTTAAAGCATGACAACTGTAAATTGCAAACTTTATGTCACATCCCCTGTTAATTTATATTTTGAAGGTTATAACTAGAGATGAGCGAACCTGCCGAGTTTCGGGTTCGTATGAACCTGAACTCTCTGCGTCTGATTCCCGCTGTCTGCAGCCTCCATGAAGAGGGTGGATACAGCCGGAGGACTGCATGGAAAACTGGGATACAGCCTATGGCTATGGCTGTATCGCAGTTTTCCAGGTGGTCCTCCGGCTGTATCCACCCTCTCCACAGAGCGGGCAGACAGACGGGAATCAGACGCAGAGAGTTCAGGTTCATACAAACCCGAAACTCGGCGGGTTCAATCAACTCTAGTTATAACAACAGATACACTTTAAGTTTAGATCATTTTTAACCCCTTCATGACCGACGTCATTGATGCACGGATGTCTAGGTCAAATTAATGCAATGTTCCTCCTTTTATTTTTCTACCTACAGGGCTGGTTGGGGTGTAATTTTTTGCACCATGATCTCTAGTTTTTGCTAATATATTGATGTAAAAGAAAAATTTTATAGCTTTATATAATTTTTTTTCTGTTATATAATTTTTTAAAAATCAGCAATTCTGATGTTTTGTTTCCCATTTACACCGTTCACTTTGCGGGAACAATAATGTTATACTTTAATAGATCGGACAATTTTGCACGCTATCATATGTAATATGTTTTTTTTATTTTTATAATTGGCAAGGAGGTTTATTAAACATATATTGGAGGGGTTAAAAGGGGTTTTTAAATACTTAAAAAAAATTAATTACACTTTTTTGAAACACTTTTATTCACTTTAAAACATGCAATCAATAGATTGCATTTGCTGATCTATGCTATGACATAGCATAGACCAGTGTTATCTGCGATCTGTGCGTAGAGCCTGCCTGAGAGCAGACTCCATCTACAGATGGCCGATCCAACAGGACGGAGGTAAGTGGCTTACCCCCGCCTATTAGTTCAAGCGGTACATGGCTGCGGAGGTCCTGATCAGTCATTAATAGGTGCTTGACTGATTACCTTAAACGCTGTGATCGCTATAGATTGCGGCGTTTAAGAGGTTAATGTCAGGCAGCTGTGGTATTGCAGCTGCCTGTCTCTATTTCTGGCCCCAGACACACTGATCTGAGCGGGACCACTCACACTGCAGCAGTCCCGAACACATTAAAAGCCTCTCACTGTCAGGAACGTATATGTACGTATGGCTGAAGAGAAAGGGTTAAAATGGATTACTTTTAAGGCAAAATGTGCATTTTTTGTCTCATGGTAACACATTTAGACCATGCCCTTTTACTCAAGCCATATCTGCTTCACACACTGTTTAAAGGGGTTATCCAGCATTAGAAAAGTGTCTCCAGTTTGGATGTGGTTTGCAATTAAATGGGTTATCCAGTACTACAAAAACATGGACACTTTCTTTCAGAGACAACACGACTCTTGTCTCCAGTTCAGGTGCAGTTTGCAATTAAGCTCCATTCACTTCAATGGAACTTAGCAGCAAAACCCCGCCCAAGCTGGAGACAACAGTGGGGCTATCTCTGGAAGAAAGTGGCCATGTTTTTGTAGCGCTGTATAACCCCTTTAAGCGCCATTCCCTTCAATAGAACTGATTTTCAAACCTACACCCAAACTGGAGCTAAAAGTCTCTGGGCTGTCTCTGGAAGAAAGTGACCATGTGTTTCTAATGCTTCCTCATGTAACAGACAATTTTTTTTATTTTTTCCTCTACATGTTTAAACAGCCATGTGCAAAACTTAAAGCGAATGTACTGATGGTACATTTGCTTTAAGGCTGGGCTCACATGTAGTACTTTGATTTTGTAGTACTTGTTATTGTCCTTTTTTTTGGTCAGTAATTTAGGAAGGCGTTGGTCTAAAACACAACTATTATTTAATTTTTTGTTTATAGTTTTGGCTATATTACCATCTAAAATGCAGACAATATACAGAACAAAATATTATCGTGGGGATTTCTCATCCCTCTACCACAGCGGATATAGATTTCTGAGACTGATCAGATGCAATTGGGCGTGGAACATGGGGGGCGCAAGTTTTAAGGTAAAACCAGCACACAGATACACTAGTCTTGATAAATACATCCCCCCCCCCCAATAAGTGAACCCAGCTATAGGCTTTAACCCCCCCCCATATTTAAACCCAGCTTAAGGCAGTCACATTAATGCCCCGATACAATGCAAAAATGCCCTACACCCTTTAAATGATACTCACACTTTATAGATCTCCCTTCCTACTTTCCTCCTCCAGAGCATTATGAAACCATAATGTCTTCTTACCAAAAGGCGAACCATAATATATTCTTTCTCCCCCCACCCAGGCAATGCACTGACATTTATCTGCACTTTCCAGGAAAATGTGTCACTAGCTAATTACATTCAGCCCATTAAACTCAATGGGCACACTCTATGTACCCCACAATATATGTTGCAATTCTTTTTTGACAAGATGCTAATATATATGTATGCATCTAAGTTTGTTCTAAATGCTATTGGGAACGTTACCACTTTTACTAGCTTTCATAACCACTCATCGATACGTGAGAAGGATTTTACCTGCCCCTAATTTAATGTCCCTAATTATTAGTGCACTCTTGATACCTGACTGCTCAGTCCCATAGTCCCATCTATGGTTTATGGAAGTAGCAGGATAAAGAGTCTGTATGGGAGAAGGACTTGGGATCTGTGAACTGAAAGGATATCAAATGTGGGAAGTACAACCTAGAGTCGGGAGGAAAAAATGAAGGCACTGCCCATCCATCTCAAGAAGGAACCATATCTTTCGATCTGCATAAGCTAGGTAAGCGATTAATAGCTCTTAGCTTTCTCATGGGGTAACATGATGTCATTTTATCAGGTTCAAAATTGGCTAAATGCTTTAGGTAAAATTTTCTCCAGTAAAGCCTACCCTTACACTTCCACCAAACTGGACCACAACCAAGTCCAGTTTACCAATTAACTGGGTGTCTGTAGGAATTCACTGGGTACAGTGAAGACAGTTCATATTATTTACTCACTGGGCACTGTACACTCCTATTGAGTTATACCAATTTAGGGATTAGTGAATGGAACGTGTGTCCTACATAATCAGTGCTCGCACGCCACTTCTACTGTGTGATACAAGTTGAGTTTTATTGGATGATTGACTGTCTAACTGACATTTTTTTTAAATTGTGATTTTCTAATTTTTGACATATTTACAAGAATGTGTGTTAACAAATTTGTTCTTCTGTAATAGTCCCAGTACTGTAGCTACTATAGTTTGGCTGATTTATTGAAATTCATTAACCCTTAGAGGACTGGGCCAATTTAAATTTTTGCGTTTTTGTTTTTTCCTCCTTGTGCTTAAAAGGCCATAGCACTTGCATTTTTTCACCTAGAAACCCACATGAGACCTTATTTTTTGCGCCACTGATTGTTCTTTGCAATGACAGCCTGAATTTTTGCCTAAAGTACACTGCGAAACCAGAAAGAATTTAATGTGTGGTGTATTTGCTTTTTCTACGTTTGCCCTGGGGTAAAACTGACTTGTTATATATGTTCCTCAAGTCGTTATGATTACATGATTATGATGTATAACTTTTATTGTATTTGATGGCTTGTAAAAAAATTCAAACCATTGTTAACAAATATATGTTCCTTAAAATCGCTCTATTACCATGCTTATAACGCTTTTAGCCATGATGTGTTCTTTCTATCGGTACCTTGATTGCGCATATGCGACTTTTTGATCACTTTTTATTACAATTTTTCTGGATTTGAAGCAACAAAAAATGCGCAATTTTGCACTTTGGGATTTTTTTTGTGCTTACGCCGTTTACCGTGCGAGATCAGGAATTAAATAAATTAATATTTTTGGCGATTACGCACGCGGCAATACCAAACATGTTTATTTATTTATTTTTTATTTATAACATTTTAAAAAGGGGGGTGATTTAAACTTTTATTAGGGGAGGGAGCTTTTTATTAATAATAACACTTTTTTTTTTTTTTTTTTTTTTTACACTTATACTAGAAGCCCCCCTGGGGGACTTCTAGTATAAGCACACTGATCTCTCATTGAGATCTATGCAGTATAGATATACTGCATAGATCAATGAGATAGGCACTGGATTACTTTTGGCTGCTGCAGCCGAAAGCAATCGAGTGCCGAGCTGTGATCAGAATTTCCAGCTGCTTCGCTCATTTCTAGAAGGAACCATATCTTTGGATCTGCATAAGCTAGGTAAGTAATTAATAGCTCTTAGCCTTCTCACGGGGAGTCACATGATGTCATTTTCTTCAGGTTCAAAATTGGATGTAAGCTTTAGGTAAATTTTTCTCCAGTGAAGCCTATCCTTACACATCCACCATTAAAGCTTATCTATGTTTTTATGTATGTATTTATGGACATACATTCACCATCTGTTCATTATTTGAGCTTCTTCTGTAACATATAAAATGTGGAATCAGATTAAAATTATGGTAATTTTATTTTTAAAAATTTGCAAACTTTAATACTTAAAACTTTAACAAAGGTCTTATGAGAATTAACTGCACGTCACTCGTCCTTCAGCTGTTTTTAGAAATGCTTCAATAATCTCAACCACAATTAATGGGTAAAAGCTCTCAGACATAACTATTTATTCATGAAAGTATTTTGTCTTGTATATGGAATAATTTCTTTTATTTTGCACTTAACACTTAATTTATGGTTTGTTCTCGCAAAGCCTAGCTACTAAATGGGACACTAAACATTTTATGGAAATTCCAAAGAAAAAAAAAATGGAACTAATATCACAAGTATTTTAGAACTGTCCTTTCTCAATGCACTTCTCCAAGGAAGACATAAGTTCAGCTTTGAACCTCCAAAAAATGACAGACATAAATTTAAAGGCGGCATTAAGAACAATAGCTAAATCAAATTGATTTGTGTGGAAAAAGAATTGGCCCGAATTTTAGCTAGTGAATATTGGATGGAAAAATCGCCCTCTAGTCATACAATTATGCGGTTTTGCTTTTTCGTATTACCTTTTCGAACAGCAATATTTAAGCTATTTCTATAAATTAGCTATAGCTTGTGGCTACCTGGGCTGCATTAAAGTCAGATAATCAAACACGTTCTTATTTTCAGAGATTTTATAATCAGTGTTCATGATGCAATTTCCATAAGTGTAAAAATTGAGATTTTATTGCTCAGCATGAGCTATAAATATGCAATACAGTAGATTTAAAGGGAAACTATGAGCAGAATAGAAGAGTCTAACCTGCTAATGTGTCCCCAGGCCCATCAGGCTCTGAGGATGAAGGTAACTTATTTAATAGAGATGAGCGAACCTCAAGCATGCTCGAGTCGATCTGAACCCGAACTTTCGGCATTTGATTAGCGATGGCTGCTGAAGTTAGAAAAAGCCCTAAGGCTATGTGGAAATCATGGATATAGTCATTGGCTGTATCCATGTTTTCCAGACAACCTTAGAGCTTTATCCAAGTTCAGCAGCCCCAGTTAATCAAATACCGATTGTTTGGGTTCGGATCGACTCAAACCCGAACCCGGTTCACTCATCTCTATTATTTACCTTAATTCTTGGGGCCATTTTTGGGATATTAACAGTTTATTCCCCATGTTAATGAGATGTTTTGAGCACTAAGGGCAGGACTACAACTCCAAGTGCACCATTTCTTCCTGTGTGGTGAAATAAGTGCACTGAGGGCAACAGTACCACCCCCAGTTCACCAAAAACCTCATTAGCACAGGGACTAAACTGCTAATGTCATAAAACAATGCTGAGGATGAAGGTAAAAAATTACCTTCATCCTCAGCTCCCCATGGGCTTTAAGGATATAGCAGGTTAGAAAAAAGGCATGCACATGCTGCAAAAACAACTTCACTAAGATTTGTGGAGATAATTCTTAAAGGCAAAACATCTGAAACAAATCTGCCTTGTGCACCCTAGCAAAGGGTCAAAACAATTGCTGTCTAATAAAGCCGTATCGCTTTCCAATAATAATCATACACAGCTCGAAAGTAATCCTATGACAGGCACCATGATGTCTCATTCCATCTGGAGGGAGAAAAGCAAGACTAAGCACGTGTGTCCACCTCAACACTTATTGAGGTGGACACAGCAAAGTTATTGAAAAGACACGTCAGGTGATATGATACTAACTACAAACTAATTTGTGAAATGTCTGTTGAGATTAGCATTTTTTTTCAATATATGTAAATACCAAAAATGTTCAGAATTTGAGGTTTGATTTATCCTTTCAAACGGATCCTTGGTAAAAAATGGTAATGAGATGTGTATCTGTTTTTTATTTTATTATGCTCATTCATAGGAACCAGGACTATGTTCCGTCATATCAAATCAGGTCTAAACTACTGAGAATTTTACCAGTTACTGCCATTTGTTAAAAGAAGACAGTTTGGAGTGATTATCTTGTTAATGAATTCTCTATCATAATCACAACTAGGGATGAACAAATTTACAGTGATAGCAAAGCAAATCGGTTCACTTGTCTCGGTGGTTGGCTTGTCAGCCGTTCGCCTTTGAATGTAGTGCTTCTCTGTGCCGCTCCGCTCTGGGTACCAGGAAAAGCTGCATCCAATTCTAGAAAACGGACACATTTTCCAGGACTGGATCCAGCTTTTCCAGACACAGAGTTCAAAAGCAGTCAGCTATTTACAACGTTTAGAATTTTTTTATATGTGATATTTTTTATTTTGCATGTTGCCAATTTACTATCATGCTAGAATCGTAAAGGAAATCTGTAAGCTCTAGGTCATGCTCAGTTTAATGTTTACGGAGGTCTCCGATGGCATATTTTGTGGACAGTAGAATTAGAACAATGGATTGTTGGCCTTTCTTCATCCTTTAAGAATGGTCACTAGGTTTCATGACAAAACCTGGTTATGTAATTGCAATCTAGATGAGAATACTTTCTAATAATGTTGTGTTTTGTTGACTACTTACAGTATATGCCTCGTTTTTGTAATGAACAGTCCACAAAAGGAACAACTCTAAAAATAGCAAGAACGGCAGATTTAAAACAAATGAGAAAGAAGGTCTTGTTATTGTTATCAGTCACACATCTACTTGAATGAATGGACCTCTATACGCCATGTCGCTTCCTATCTATTGCAGCTGCCAGTCAAAATTTCTTTAGCTGCACATTTCACTTTGTATAAAAGAGATCTTTGCTCCATTGTTGGTCAAATCTCTTTAATCTAATATAAAGGGATGATCTATGTTCTTTCTACTGCACTTAGGGTGAAACATTTCATTCTCCAGTCTTTCAAGAATAGTCTGTTGCCTAAATGGCATGCAACTTCTGTCCAGATAGAACAACACTAATATATAATCAGGTCCCTTTCTCCTTATCTTGGTTTTATTTGGTCGGAAACCTGAATTACATTATCTTATCTTATCTTATCTGGGTGAGGTTACCGGTGGCAGATGGCCTCACAATAATGATAACAATGTGTACTTAGAACCTCACATTTCCCTTACCTATGTTTGTGTAGTTGATACAGCAGTAATGATGTGATATAATCCAAATATTCAAATTTTTTACAGTGTTACTGCTGATATACACAGAGTAGCACTGACTATATAAGGCTTAAAACATAACTTTTAATAACTCATTAAAAATCTAGCACTAACAATAATCAATATAACTAATGTGACAAAAACTGTGACAACTAAATCCTGTAACAGATAGGCGGGTGATAGATCTTGGGACCTATAGGAGTTGAAAGTTAGGGGAGGGAAAGGTGCACACTGCACTAGATGTAAATAGCCTATCCCTGCCTTTTGGGGTGATCACCTCCTTAACAGGGTAGCCCCAACCACGATGACGGTTTCTACCCTCAAATAAGTGCACAGGAAAAAAAAACAAAAAACCTAGTGTCACTCTACAAATCCCAATCCAAACAAAACAAGCTAAACTGTGTACACACTGTGAACTATATACATTACAGATCAAACAATGAATTAAAATATACACGTTCGTACGCGTTTCCCCCGTCTATTTTTTTACGAGTTCATCAGGGAACCAATGGACATTGATCATTTAGATATGGAATGTAAACAATTATTTATATTGCACCATATATGGACAAAGAAAATATAAGCTTCTACGATGTGGTATTGCTGTGTGGACGCTCACAGCTCATAGAGGCAAAGCCCAGGTAAGGGCGATAATAAAAAAAAACACATTCAACGTGCATAAAGAATCATCTATGGCAATATTACACACAAACATGGAGAGTTCACAGCAGCATGACGTTTTTCACAAAAATCCAATAAGAAAAAAAGAGACCCCCTGGTCCTCTCACAGACAACAGTAACCTGGATAATGGTACAGGAAATTTAAGATACATCCCATTTTTCCAGAGAGAACTTATAGCTGCGAGGGTTCTTGTATGTACACGCCCTTATAAATCCCCTAACAGTATTCCAGTTCTAGAGGCAGTTCTTAACCTGGCCATTAAGAACCCTTTAGTTTTCTCCTGTGGATTTTTGGGTATTTTGTGGTCATTGTCATATGTCTACTTTTGGCTAGACTTCAGACTACATATGGCAGTTGATCCTCAGTATCCTCAAGCACCTTCTGGTACTATGAAAGATTCATAGTGGATTCTATCATGGTGATAACTAGACCTTAAAGGGGTTATCCAGCGCTACAAAAACATGGCTACTTTTCCCCCTCTCTTGTCTCCAGTTCAGGTGTGGTTTGCAATTAAGCTCCATTTACTTCAATGGAACTGAGTTTCAAACCCCACTCAAACTGGAGACAAGAGAGGGGGAAAAGTGGCCATGTTTGTGTAGCGCTGGATAACCCCTTTAATGTAGCAATTAGTATCAGGATTTTGAAATATATTTACCAAACATATCTTCTGTTACTGAGCCAAATGACTGTCTAACATACTGTGCATTGTGACTCATCGATCATAAGGTATTTTTGTCATGTTTTTGTTGTCTTTTTTAAAACAAATATATGAAATGTTGCACAGGCCTACTCACATGTGACTTAGTTGCTTAGTAATGGTGTCCATTACTAAGCAGAGGCTTAGTCTTAGCCCATAAAATGGCTATTGCTATCCCTCCCCCCTCATTACCCCAGTACCCACCACCAAAGGGGTACTGGAAACAGAAGAGTATCATCAGGCATGGATCATTAAAAATAGCGGTCTCTGTCTGAGGTGGTAACAGGCTGGCATTACTAAGTTGGGAAGGGCTAATATACATGGTTCTGGTTAATGGTGGTTTGACTAGCAATTTTATTAACCACCTGTGAAAACCATGTTTCCCCAGTTACACTGACAGTGTTTAGAGATTAAGGGGCAGCTTCCCAGAATTTCTTAGTTCCTTGAATGCTAATGACTGCACTGATAGTAATAGTACATTTGCTTCTTTCAAAGAAGTCAGTGAAAACATGGTATTTACGGGTATGTCAGTAGTTATGGTTCTATATGCTAGGTAGATGCTTGGGATGAGTGGACTTTTAAAAAATTGGGTTTGCCAGGTTTGCAAATTGTGACATAAAATTCACGAACATATGAACTGAACCTAACAAACCACACTAAAAAAGCTTAACAACTGTTTAGCTGTTTTAGTGAAGTTTTGGTGCAAAATTTACCTGTCCGCTCTCCCCCTGATGTTCTTTATTGGCAGAATTGTAGGTGGTATTATATGCTGTATGAACAGGGTGGGGAAAAAAATTAAATAGTTCTCTATTGAAACCCAATGTTTACATGACTGTTAGAACCAAATATATTGAATTTTGTCAAATGTACAATATACAAAAATTTATATTGTACAACTTAAGGATGGCCCATACAATCTTTATTAATAGGTTGATTAAAAAAAATGTCAGCTGTACACATAGGGGTTTGTTGGGCCAAATAAATGTATTTTGAATAGATTCCTATACGGTGAATCTTTAGAAGGAGATATTTAAATACATAATATAATATATGGCATAATCATCATCTTACTTGTTGAAATGTGACCAAGCCTCAATATTTCAAGATGCATAATTTTCTGCGTATTTGATTTTAATTTGACATAAACAGCAGTCAAAGAAAAATAAAAAACTGCACCAATTAAAAATGGCACATGCTGTAGCTTTAACTGCTCATAAATCTTGACATGGAATAATAATATTAATAATAACAAAAGGACACTAAATTACGAGGGAAATTTAATTACTATACCTGATGGGAAAAGAATTTTTATTTTAAATAAAAATATAACAAAAAAAAGGCACCGACCTCTAGCATTAAGAATGTACAACACCTGGAAGGGAATGTTAATATAATATTGATTGTTTCTTAACCCCTTAGTTATCACCAATATGCCTTTTTAAGATAGTCATCATGTCATGTCTGTACCTGTTTTGAGTTCTGCACGCCCCTCGGCTTGTGTTGCAAGGCTGAAATGGTGCTGACTGTTAGGTTTTTCTGTTATTCTTTTATAGTAGCCTGAACACTGGCCTATTCACTCTACCCAGGTTTTGTTCATTAGCCACACTCGACTCTGTTGAGTTACTCTGGTATCTTCAGAGTTAACTGGTGTGCTTTAGTTTTTCTGTGATTGACTTCTGTGACTGGGCTCCTCCCACTTTGTGTGTGTTCTGCTCAGGTGTCTGTGGCTAGAGATCAGGTGCTGGGACAATCCCGTTCTGAGCCTGACCCCTGGTTTCCCATAAAGCACCTCCAGTGTTTGCACTAGTAGCTGGTTATTGTATGTTTATAATGCTTCAGCTTCCTCTGTATCCTGCATTACATTCTTTACCCCTTGCTCTGGTTCCTTGAGTTCCCTTGCTATCGCCCTGACCAAATTGCCTTGCCTTTGACTTTGAGTTCGGATTCTGATTTTGTATTTGTTTGCCCAGCTGTTGTGACCTAGGACTGTCGACCATTCCTTATTGTGTTTGTTTGTCTGTTTTGCGTTTTTGTCCTTCACCTTTATAGGTCAGGGACTGTCATCCAGTTACACTCTGCCGCCTGGGCAGATAGCAGTAATTAGACACAGACACAGGTGTGGGTTTCAGCCTGGGATCCACCTGTCTGTGTATGCCTCTTTTCTATCTCCCGACAGTTCCTAACAGGTCACTATTCCAACCAATATGCCTTTATAAGTAAATGCCGAACTTCCACGCTGGCATTGCAGGAGATCATCTGTCAGTATAACAGTCGAGCTCTCCCTGAAACTACCCAGGGTGGAGAATCATCTGCTCCATGTAGTCTGTAGAAAGTCCATGTGGAAATTGACCTACAGTGGGGTTAAATCTGCAGCATGAATATTAAAGAGGACCTGTAACACCCCCCCCCCCCGTGCTGTAACACCCCCTGTAACACCCCCCCCCCCCCCTGGGGGAGCACCATATACTTACCCCGTGCACAAAGACCCGCTCCCGTTGCCAAGATATCACCGTTGGAAGCTCAGCATGCGCTCATCAGAAATGTATCTGACGCTCATAGAGAATGAATGGAGCCGTCATTCTCTATGAGCGTCGGATTCATCTCTGATGATTGCGCGCTGGGCTTCCGACGGTGATATCTTGGCAATGAGAGCAGGTCCAGGAGCAGGACTTTGTGCATGGGGTAAGTATAAGGGTCTTCATTGGGGGGTCGGACGGGCTCTGCCCCAGCATGGGGGGGTGACAGGTTCCATTTAAGGCCTTATGCACACGTTCAGTATTTTTTTCATATCCCGCTATCCCCCCCGTACAATCCGCTAAAAATTACGGATTGGGCATATGTAGTGCATTCGTATTTCTGTAAGTCCTTCCCTCCCAACATGTGAATTATAACTCATCCGTATTTTTTTTTACGGAAATACAGCCAAACAGGTTACATTCCATAAAAAATGGTGGGTCCCATTGATTTCTATAAGACAATCCGTAAAAAAATAATCTGGGTCTGCGCTAGGACATGTCCTTTTTTTCAGCATTGATTCATATCCTTGTAATCTAATGAAAGTGTGACTAGCCCAATAGACAACAATGTGCTCTAACTTGAATACGGAAATACGGATCCGTAGATTACAGGAAGTGTGAATAAGGCCTAACTTGCATGTATGCTACAGACTTACTGCAGATGGTTCCTATAGACTTCAATAGGAAAGGCTAATGCTACGTTTACACGGAACGATTATTGTGCACATTTGCATGATAACGATCGAATTTGAACGATAATCGTACGTGTAAATCGTTGTTCGTCGTTCGCAAAAAATTCAACAGTGAACAGTTGTTCACTGATTTTACCTATGTGTGAGATAGGCTTAAGCGATCGCAAAATGAATTTTCTGTACAATATATTGTTCCATCTAAACGCTGATCGTTATAAAAAAAAATTGTTACTTCAAAATCGTTAATCGTACGATCGGGCGAATTATCGCTCCATGTAAATGTAGCAAAAAGCACACCAATCAAACAGTTGTTTGCAGCAGAATTGCTGAGAATCTGAAACTTTTTTGGATTTCTAATATATTTAATTTTTTGTAACCAATAAAATCGTAGATATCAACTAATATCTACAATGACCAGGTTTGTGAATGCCGATTTACTTTCAAAAATACGGAGGAAACCTGCACCATTTTCATTTGGTGAAGTCATATCCTAACAATGCCTATTAAAAACTGCATCATTGTCACCTTCATATTGTGCCAAGGTCCAATGCTACTTCATACTGCACCTTCATATTTGTACAGATTATGAATTTCACCCAGTTCTTCAAAAATCTCAAAGCAAAGCATAAAGACAGAAAACATATCTAAATGATATGTATATTTATGCTGTATGTTTCTACCTTGCATTTGATTTGCATGGACACAGTATAGCGCTACTGAAATATTAATATGTACTGGTAAAACCATTGATTTGGGTGTTTTAAAGAACTGTTTTGTATCTCTTGGACCACAGGCTTTTAATTTCATTTATAAACTAGAAAACTGACTGATTTGCTTGCAGAATGTCCATAAGGGACTCAAAGGGGGTCAATCTCATCTTTACACACTTCTAACTCATCATACATCAATAGATGTAATTACTGGAGAATGTTCCTCCAGAATGTGAGCATGGATGTCTCACCAGGGGATTTTCTACTTGAACTCACATTTCATCCTAGGTATTGTTTTTCAGACATGGTGTTAAGGATGATAAGTGAAAGAGAACAAGCATATTTAATAAGGGAAAACTCAGGGTTTTACAAAACATTGCTGGAAATTCTGTAAGATTATGATGATGATAAATATTTAATTTGCACATATTGGGTTTTTGGAAATGTTACATAAGCACCAGTAAATACAAAATGTATAAAGATTATAGTAGAATAGAGAATATAATGTAGAGTAAAAAATTGTCTGGTACTGTGACAACCAGAAAAAACAATGGGGGGGGGGGGGGGGGGGGGATCAAGACTGACTAAGGTATACATGAGTTTTAAAGCATAACTGTCATGATGATTTTTCCTTCTATTAACATGCAATTGCTCCAGTTTAGGTAACTATGGATATGACCACGTTGTTATAGTCAGTAAACTTGGCACATAGAAATCTATGCTAGCCCTGGCTTAGTGTACATTACTGATACAGTTTATGCCTGGTTTACAGGTTTTCAAAGTTGATTTTAGTTTTGGGAAAAGCCAGAGGTTGCAGGCCATCTTTGAAGCAACAGTGCACTCAATGTAGGATCCTCAACAGCCTTCTCAATCATCTGAATAGGTTCTGTGGAGCAATGTAAATATGATGTATTCCAGACCTCCCTCCTCGGTTGCTAGTGGCCATCAATGTTGCAGAAACCATTTTTGCAGTGACTGGATACTTTGCGGACAGACCAACTATTACCACCCCACCATGACTAGCGTTACCCCTATACTGTTACTGATTAAATCCAATATAATTAGACTAATATTACACACAATAGCAGTTTACAAGGATCAGATATTACCACCACATCCTAACTAATGTCACCACTCTGCTACTGAATAAAAGCAACTGTACAAAGACCAATATCACATCATACAATGACCACAGAGAGTTATCAGCTCCCTACAGACCTTCACATCATAAGTGATTTTAGTGCAGTTACAGCCAATGACTAACAGGGGGCATCTGCTTTGAGTGAAACACAGGAGGCTTCTTCCCCGATAAGAGTTGCTCACTTTTCCTTTTCTTCTCCATCCGGCCTGCACCATCATGCAGAGGGGGTGTATGGGTGCTAGCTACCAAATAGAGTGGGTGTATAGTGTAGACCCTGTCAAATTTTCATAAAAACAAGGTATTTTATTGTGTTTGAACAAACCCTTACATTGCATCATTTCAATAGATATTAATAGGTCATAATAGGGTTAAGATTAAGACTGTGAAAAGGTTAACAAAGCAGATCCCTATCTCCATGGTGATGAGTTAGTATGTTATGGTATAGGAGTGGGGGCGTATGCATCGTTATATCATGCCTTTTTATCATCTATTTTTCATAGGAATGACAGATACTACAGCTAAAAGCTAACAGAATCACTTGCAGCAAATACAGCAGATGACCAATACAGGCTTAATAAACTAAACATGCCATTAGTAGTGCATAATAACATTACAACAAAGAAATATTTGACTAGGCATATTTATCTTGGGGTTGGGGATACGACGGATAATTAGCGGATAGAGATAATGCTCTTGAAGGTAGAAGTTACTTACAAGGTTAAAGTTATGGAGTAAGTGTTCATAATCCCCCCTTGGGAGAAGATCTACTGTTTTGTTACTATATGGAGAACTAATTAACTCTTTTCCATGATCCCCACATTTTAGCAAATTGATCATGTTTGTCTTCTTGGCAACTAAACAGTCCTTGTAAGCTGTAAATATCCTTGAATTTGCAGATTCGCTGCGCTAAAGTTGGTGGATTTTTCTGCAGTCAAGATATTTTCAGTCATTGTTTTGATCACTTAGAAATAGTGAATTACAGTATAATCATAGTAAACCGACCTTTATACAGTTTAGATAACAATGAGTACATAAACTATGTAATAATCTTAATGATTCAAAAGGATGATATTAGTTAACTGCTAGAACATAGAAAGGAGTGACAGAGAAGGGACACAAGCAGAAATAATTAAAGTGAATGCACCAGCGGTACATGCTTTAAGGTGTGTACATCAATAGACTGGCGCTGGATTCTAATGGAGCCGCTTAGGGGGTGGGGTGGGGTGGGGGGGGGTCGGCTGAATAGCAGAACGTCACACTGGGAGCAGGTGGGCCCAGGCCAGGGCGGTGACCGGTAATAGACCAGCCCCTAGCACGGAAACTGGGCCGCGGTTCAAAATAAGGACCGCAGTACCGGTAACCCTGTGCTGGCACTGGTCTATTGATGTAAAAACCTTAAAAGGAACCTGTCAGACGTGATGCCGTGGCCCGAAGCTGAGCGCGCAAGTTATGCAAAGCAGTAGAGATGAGTCCAACGTCCATAGAAAATGACCTGCTGGTACATTCGCTTTGAAGGGGAACTATCAGCAGGGTAGACAAATGCTGATAGTCCCATATTGTGCACAGGGCATGGAGAAGGAAGGTAGAGCTGGATCGCTCCTTCTAATCCTAATCAATGGAAGGGGTGGGCCAACTCGTGCTATGGGGTGGGGCAGTGCGGCTAACTGTGCTCTGGACCAGGGATTACATTGCTACCAGCACAGTAACGGTGCCGAGGAGGAAGGTAACACACATACCTTCCTCCTCTGCACCCTGTGCGCAATAAGGGCCTATTAGCATGTTAGATTCATCTAACCTGCTGATAGTTCCCCTTTAAAGAAATGATTTACGTATAACACAACACAAAATTTTATTACAGTACGGACTGCTGTACAGGGGTTTTTTCAAATTGAGCAAAATCGTTAATGCTGGTTGCTAGTCTCTAGTATGATAAATCAATTAAAGTTAAAAAACAACACCCTAAATCATTGATAAGGTGGTGGATTTCACACTACATCACCTCACATTGTCTCAGACAGTCTGGGTCCTCCTGCTCTACCGGGGTAGTAGAAGAATGGGCTTTCCTGCTGGTATTCCAAATTTAAATTTAAAGTGTCACTGTCGTTTAATTTTTATTTTTTGCAGAAATCAATAGTACAGGCGACTTTAAGAAACTTTGTATTTGGGTTTATTAGCCAAAAAATGCATTTTTATCATGAGAAAGCAGTTTGAAGCTCTCCCCCCTGTCTTTATGGTTGTCTATAGAGAGGGGGGGGGGGGGGGGTGGAGAGAAATAAGGCACCAAAAAAGGACAACAAACAGTTAATTTACAGCTACATCACCGGGCTATCTCCTCTGAAGTCAACACTGATCTCTTTGACCTCTGAATACCGGCTTTCATACAGCTCCCACTGTCTAATCCTTTGTTTTCTGCTCTCTGCTGGTGACTAGCGACTAGCATAAGGATCTAACTACTAATTGCCTGGGAACTGCCCCAATGTTGAAGGTAAGAAACTTACCTTCATCCTCAGTGTTCCATGCTCAAAAGGGACATATCAGCAGGTTAGAATCGGCTCCCTATAAATGTTTTTAACTGACCCTTTTTAAAATAATCATAAAAAAAAAAGAAAATAAAAACCAGTTTGAAATTACCACCCTTCTATCTGACAAGGAGAGAAACTGGTAAATAATATGATAGACATTGAACACAGCTAGAAATCAGTAAAGCAAAATGTAAGATATCAATGACTATCCAATCAATTTTGGCAATGCCTCCGAAACTAGATAATGAAACATTGTGGCTGCTAGCAATTTACAATTAATTGGCTTTACAGATGCAGTATGGCCTGGTGACACAGCGGGTCAGCACAGGCTAACAACCACGCTTCGATTGAATTTGAGAAATATATTTTATCCCAGACAAGAAGAAAACAAATCAACTAAAGCTTAATATGTTGAGCTCAGACTAAATGCATTTTATAATATAACTAAACTGATCAGTGAGTTTAAGCTAAATATCATGTGGAAAAATCACAAAATTCTTTATAGTTCTAGGCAGATATAGATGATTCTACATTAACCTATTTACATACAACGAAATTACAGAACAAAATAAATGGTTTCTAAGAAACAGGAGCTCAATGTGTTATGTTACTTGGTACTTTCAACTTTTCACGTCATGCTCGCAGCTTTTCCTCTGAAAGAAAAACAAAAGTATGATAGAAAAGCCAGTGTAGTTAGTTACACTACCCTATATCTTTACATGTTGATATTTTTAAGAGGTTTATTATTTTATAAGCAATTTTTGCTATTAAGAACACTAAATATACTGCAGCTTAACAAATGTTTACATGTTTTTTCCCCAATATTTCTCTACACTGGTGGCTTACAATTACTTGCAGCAACCAAGGGCCCCAGCTAATAGCCATCATGGAGCAATTCACACGTACAGATTCGCAGCTGAAATCTCGCTGCGAGTTTTGCAGCGAGATCAGCTACAAGTCAAGGTCCCGGCAAGTCCCAGTACTACATACTCGCAGCTAGGCCCGGATTGGTAATCTGTCAGACCGGGCAAATGCCCGCTGGGCTGCCAGATTTGCATTCCAGGGGGCCGCCCGGTCTGCATATTTCAATTACTGTATTAATATAAACTCATAGTGCAGAGGCCACCTGCTGCCGCACTGCTGAAGAGGGCCGCTGAGAGACAGAGGGCAGAAGCCGCTGTCAGAGCAGTGACTGCACACATGGCTGGACGCTGTCCGCCCAGAGGAGCAGGACATAATATTTTGTATAGTACTGGCGTGTGTCTAGTGTAGTATGTGTGCTGTTGTGTGTGTGTGTCATGTCTAGAGATGAGCGAACCTGCCGGATTTCTGGTTCATACGAACCAGAAATCTCGGCATCTGACTGCTTCTGTCTGCCGACTCCGTGCAGCGGGTGAATACATCGTAAGGAACACCTAGAAAACTGGAATACATCCTATTCGGATGGATCAATGCAGTACATAGGCATTGTATTGATCTCTATGAACGATAGTGGTATGGCTCATATAAGTCCTGCAGGGGTAGTAAAAATTTCCATTGGACAACTCCTATAAATTCCACTCGAATTCTGCTCCTATTCTGCAAGAGCAGAACAGGCGAGGAATTTCAAGCAGGAATTTCAATTTCTCAGTGTGCACCTACCCAAATAGTAAAAAAAGTTTCTGCATCTGTAGATATATTGTATTAAAACACAATAAATGTCCAGAAAGGAATGGTAAATTACTGTTTATGAATTTGCTGTTAAGATATTTGTTAGTTTTGTTAGTGTTGTAAAGCTCTTCATTAAGCTTAACAGCTTGCTCGGCAACCATATCAAGGAATATTAAGCAGCGATGGTTCCTTTATCCAGTTTTTATAAAAACATTTTAAAGCCTTAGGACACTTCAATTTGGAAATAGCAGCATGCATCTCATTGTATGTATCCTCTGTATACTGCTGCTTTAAAAAACCATGCATTTGCCTATGGATTAGCAATGAAGTCACTAGTAGATTTAAGCTGATCTTTCTATTTTGGAACAAAGAAATTAGCAATCAATGCAAAGATTGCCTGTGCATTTCACCTGTCAGTATGAAATGAGGGTAGCTTACGCCATTTTAATTGGGGCCATTTTCACTCCATTTGGGATAAATGATGTGCTTCACATAGTTCAAAAAGATACTGTACCTCAAATCATCCCTCTATTCAGAATTTTCTCGTGTTGGAATTTGTTCTGTGCCATAATAGTTTTTCTGCCAGGGCCCTTTTACACTGAACGATAATCGGCCGAATCGGCCCCATCTGGCTGATTATCGTTCCTTGTAATAAGCACAATGATCAGGCGATGGCAACGATCATCGGCTGATCGTTGATATAGGTTTGGACCTATAATTGTCGGGCACCGACCGCGCATCGCTATGTGCAATAGCAGTGCGTGGCTGGCGATATCCAAAGTGCATACATTACTTATCCATAGTCCAGGGCTCCTCCTGCGATCTGCTCTTTCCCAGGTCCCGCACGCTGCAGCTTCAGAGCGGCCTGTCTTAGCTGAATGGCCGCTCAGCCAATCACTGAGCGGGACCGCTGCAGTGCGCGGGACCCGGAGAGAAGCGGACCGCAAGAGGAGCCCTGGGCCATGGACAGGTAATGTATGCAGTTTAAGCAAGAGCTGCAAGGACATCAGTAACAATGTCCATGCAGCCCTTGTTAAATGATTATCGGCCCATGTAATAGACCCAGTAAACAAGCGCCGATTTAGCAGATCGGCACTCATTTACAGTTATTATTGGGCCCCCATTGGACCATGTAATAGTACCCTAAGTATTCATACCCTCTAGAGATGAGCGAACCGAGTTCAGGTTCGAGTCCACCCGAACGATCGGCATTTGATTAGTGGCGGCTGCTGAAATTGGATAAAGCTCTAAGGTTGTCTGGAAAACATGGATACAGCCAATGACTATATCCATGATTTCCACATAGCCTTAGGGCTTTATCCAAGTTCAGCAGCCCCAGCTAATCAAATGCCAAAAGTTTGGGTTCGGATCGACTCGAGCATGCTCCAGGTTCGCTCATCTCTAATACCCTCCCAAAACCTCTTCAATAAATTATTAGTTCATACTGGGTGCCTTTGATTTAGTTGGGAACAGGGAATCCATCGTGACACAGAAGCAGGTCAAGGATATGATGATGGCACCCAATGCACTGAGGCTCTTCTAGACCTTTTGTATGAACTGTCTATGGAGTCTAACAACAACACCATTTTCATGACCCATATTGACTGCTGTGGAGTTTGAAATGATTATTCCATGCATTGTATTCATCCAACAAAGATTGCATTGGGATAAATATATCCTCAGCTGAACTGCAAGATAAAATACCAAGGTTAGAGTTCTTGTACAATTCTTAAGACACACCACCTGATGCTCTCGTTTGGCAATTCTCATACCATTAAAAGCAGAATTACTCTTCATCAATAACTTTTTTAAGCCTATTCTTCACGTTCTCTGCATTCTTGACCCCTCAATGCCAGATTCCCGATTGTGATGATGTGGGTACAGCTATTTCTTCATCAGCCAAGTGTTAAAGAACAGTTGATGTTTTCCTTGTTGACAAGGACAGTATATATTTCATATTTATATTTTTTTTATGCTTTACATCATAAAGTGCTACAAACCTGTGATCTCCAAAGTTACAGTAAAAAAAGGGTGTAAAGGGAGTTTAGTAAAGGTCCTCAAACATTTTGGTGAAAAGTCAACCAACTCCCCCCCCCCCCCCCCCCCCCAACATCACCTCAATTTTATCAGGCCTATATGACTCTTTAAAGGGGTATCCGGATAGTAAAAATGTATATTGTTGCAAATACATATAAAACAATAAAGGAACTATTCTTACCTCTCTGCACTCCCCTGGCACCTTCCTATGGGTATCCAGTGTCCCCTGTAGACAATCTCTCCTCAACAGAGTCATCTGGCTGGGACGCTGTCCCATCTCAGTCAGTGATTGGCTGAGCAGGCTGTCACAAAAGTCTGTCTCAGAAGTGGAGGCAGGATCGTCACAGGGGGGAAACTAGGGAGTATGGAGAGGTAAGCATAGCTTATTGTTATATATGTACTTGCAACAATATAAAGTTTACTCTGTCTGGATAACCCCTTAAATGTGTATAAGAGACCCCTTTTTTGTACTAAGTGTAATAGGTGTCACTTTCCTCCCCTTCCTCCATACAAAATTGACAGCATGGTGTCAGGACCAAGGACCGGAGGACACAAGACAGGTGATGCTCTAACACTGTCCCGCCAACCCTGCCTGCTTACCACATGTGCCCTAAACAGCAGAGGATAACTGGGCGACAGTTCCTCGCCTGCACAGGTGTTACACAAAATGCAGACAAGACAGAAAAACACAATAACACAAGGTCAGGATAGCAAAGTTGACAGCATTTGTTCAGTGCAGTACAAGAACGGCAGTCGAAAGCCAAAAGCCACAATCAGATAACCAGGAACACAGAATAACAGAATAAACGCTAGGTCAAGGGACACTCAGGAACTGAGGCTCTATTGCAGACAAGTAAGGGCAGAAAAGGCAGTGTATATGGAGACTGGCTGTGATTGGGGCTGAGACTCCAGCTTCAAACCTCACAGAACAGCTGACTGGCGGTGTTGGCCACCAGTCAGTATAACAATATAGCTAGCACCTGAGCCACTCGGTCATGCCGGTAGCTAGGGCCACTGTTAACGTGCTCCCTGCACCCAGCCGGGCAGGTTGCCAAGGACACTGTCAGCATTCACAGGGGGCCAGCTGCACGCTCTGGTGGTGTCGGGAGCTGGGCATGACGGCCAGCTCCTAACATATGGGCTGTAGTGTTTTAGAACTTAACATGTTAATTGTTAAATCTAATAAAAAATAAAATAAAAATACACTTCAAATGGATACTCAGTGCCTCATTATATTCATGGCCTGTGTTGCAAATGTCTTCTGTGTAATGTGTTCAGATTTATATAGACTCTAAATAAAGTAAATTGTGCTTTACTCTATCTTGATAAAAACAGATAATTCAATTCTGGTAGAACCAGCTGTTTTCTAGTTCTATCTCTGACTATACCATAATGACAATCATGCTGGTTTTACTGTCTGTTAAATTATGTTTTAACACAGGAGTGCTTACAATAAACTATGGGGAAGTTTAGGAATTAGAACCCAAGAACTTACTGTAGGTTGAAAACTGTAATTCAAGTACTATAGCCAAACCTAGCTTTTGATGCTTAAGGCACAGGGGATATATTGATCCATTCACCTTTATATTAAACATACAATGAAATTCAGCAAAGATGTACAGTCAATATCACAGTTTCTTAGTCTTCAGGTTTAAACTAATGTAAATGGTTGCAGGCTATATGTGACATATACTGCCTGCTCATAAAATTCAGCTTCAAATCTTTTTCTTTTTTTACCGAGTTGCCCAACAGCAAGAAATCAACAATATATATTCTTTTATTTTTCATTACCTCCTATACTGTATGTGGTTTGACTATAATCTTTAGAAAATATGTCTGTATCCAATCCAAGCGTATAAAGCTTTAAGCATTCAATTTTTTTTTTTTTATATATTGCATGTCATTACAATCACAACAACAATTTATATACCTTTTTTATGAGTTTTAGCACGGTTTACACACAGTCAAATAAACAGTAAATACGACCGTAATTTTGAGTGAAACTAAATTATTCTGTGAACGGATTAAAAAAAAATATATATATACATATTTTGCAAAAGCAGGTGGTAAATAATGAGCATGTTCATTATTGGGACGACCATAATTGATTATTCTAATCGATGCCTGTCATTCTATACAGTGAGTGCACTGCCGGCCAAATTCCCATTGAGAGCACATTATTATATTGAAAATACGGCCACAATTTGACCTCAAAATTACGTCCCAATTTTTTTTTTATTTTGCGGTGTGTAAATATAACCTTGAAGGAAAACATATAGTTTTTTTTAGAAGGGTTATTTTTTTTATTTATCAGTGTGAAGTGGACTTGCCGAACTGTTTGGGTTCACCAACGTTCTACGAACCTGAACGCTCGGCATTCAACTCTCGACACCTGGGGAAGTTGAATGCCACCCTAAGGAATCCAGGAAACATGGAGTTCACACTACGTATATTTCAGTCAGTATTGTGGTCCTCTTATTGCAACCAAAACCAGGAATGGATTAAAAACACAGAAAGGATCTGTTCACACAATGTTGTAATTGAGTGGATGGCCGCCATATAATGGTAAATAACGGGCATTATTTCAATATAACAGACGTTGTTTAAAATAACAGCAAATATTTGCCATTAAATGGCGGCCATCCACTCAATTTCAACATTGTGTGAACAGAGCCTTTCTGTGTTTTTAATCCACTCCTGGTTTTGGTTGCAATATGAGGACCACAATACTGACTGAAATATATGTAGTGTGAACCTAGCCTCAGGCTGCATCTATGTTTTCCCGGTAGGCTACCAGGTACGTGGTCACAAATGTCAGAAGCTAAAAGAGCATACCATCAGCAGAACACAGTATAATGGAACTAGGTGGTTACTTGAATCACAGTCACTTAGGGCCCTATTACACGGGATGATTATCATGCAAAAAATAGTTATATCTTTCAAATTTAAACAATAATCGTTGTGTATAATTGCAGGGAACGCTGATCATTGATTTAGATCTGACCCTAAAATCATTGTTAATCGTTCGCTGTAATTCCACATTCGTTCACTAATCATTCAATGTCATTCCATATTGTTCCTTCTTTTGCTGGGATCAGATGGATTAATCTATCATAGTAACAATCATTGAAACGAATGTAACTAACGACTATCGTTAATAATCGTGTAATATGGTGAACGATAATCTTGTTTGCAACCGTTCATCATTAGTCGTTAATCGTTAAAAATCGCATTGTCTAATAGGACCCTTAGGGCCCTATTCCACCGGATGATTATCGTTCGCATAATCGTTAACGATTAACGGTCTTAAACGACCGCTATTGCGAAAGACCTGAAAACGTTCATTCTTGCCATGGAACGATAATCGTTACTTATGATCATATCTGCGATTGTTTTTTCTTAGCTATTTCTTCGCTATTGCGTTCGTATCTACGATCAACGAGCAACGATAAAAATAGGTCCAGGTCTTATAAAGCGATCAACAATTTCTCATTCGGTTGTTAATCGTTGACTGCATTTCAACTGAACGATTATTGTTTAGATTCGAACGATTTAACAATAATCTGAACGATAATCGTCAGGATAATCAACAGGACTGGAACTTGGACCCTGATTGTATCAGCATCTAGGTTCACTGGGTTTGCCGACCAGCCCTCAACACTGAATTGCTGGAAGTCATCTGCTAAGCAAAGTGGCATCACAGGAGCCTGGATGGGTAAGTACTTTGGAGTTTTTCTGAGAAAGGGAATTTTTAACTGACAGACCTGCAATGCAAATGAAAACATGGTGGTCAAAAAATGTTAAAACTAGTAAAATAATGTGCACTACTGCAAAGACAACTGCAAAGTGTCTAGTCCAGAAAGCTCAAAGTACCTCGGACCCGAGGCAATTATTGTTGTTTAACTTTTACCGTCTTTATCCAAACAATAGCCATACAATAACTTATCTGATATCTAGTTAACAATTTTTTTTCCTTCTTTTGCCAAACAGCTATTTATGATGCATTAATACAGTACATTTTATACATTTTTATCAAAAAGGGGGAAAATACCCTTCCAATGTGTAACCTTAGTAGATTTCAACAGAATATATGTCTGAAAATATTGCCTGCCGAGTTATATCACAGTATACTGTTACATTGCCAAAAAAGTTGCATTTGCTAAACTTCAACCGTATTATGCTTTAGCCTCTTGTATCTATTTATCTTGCTCTCACAATAGTCTATGTGCTGGGAAATGTTAAGAGCGTTCCTTCATCAGCACAGTCTCTATTCACTGCCACCAGCAAGTCATCAATTGTAACAAGTTTCCGCAATGATAATTTTCTGCTCCTGTGGCTCAGCGCTATTCATCTACTGGAACATAATTAGCATCTCCGTTGTGCTCCTTTTGTGACCAACTAATTACCGCTTGGTTCAGGAGCCGTTAATACCTATCTATTTAGACCTGTTATATCCAATTAGAGACCAACCAAGGCAGAAATTTGTAATGTGGGGATAATGCTTCTTGACAAAACAAGACTTCGCACTCAGATAATGGACCCACTCTATTGGAAAGTGAAGCAAGGAAAAATAAAGCATGGTAGTTTCATGACAATAGGAACGTGTTTTGTGTCAGGGTTTGGGTGCATTGTGTTGAGATAGAACTTGGCTGAAGATGGGCTTTAATATGATACTGGAGCAGGTGACAGCTTGTTTTTAATGAAAGAACGCAAGAACACAATGGAAGTTGCGGGGCCACCAAATAAGAGAGGTTTTGGGTTCTTATTTTCATGGTGACACACTCTAAAAGTGGGAAAAACATAGTTATTACGAATTTCAATTGGAAATACATTTCTTGCCAAGTAGTATAATAATGATTTACAGGGCGGACTTCTAGAATACCAACGTAATCACACTATCAAACGGTTTGGGCTTAGCAATGTTGCCCGAACCCGAACGCTCATCATCATTAAAAATATAAAATAATAAATGTTTACTAATAAGTATCGTTGAGCAGAAGTTAGAGCCTATGGCTGTATTCATGTTTTTCAGGACTCCCTAGAAGTCTACAGTCATGTGGAATCAAACCCTGAGTGTTCAAGCATGGAAAATTTTGCTGGAGCATTTAATGCACATGCACATTAAATGCTCCAACCCTTTAATCTTGGCTTCATACCAAGCATGGGAAATGTATCATAAAACCTCCCAGCCAGATACTCACCTCTCTATGAAGTCTCTCCCGATTTCTGTAATAGAGGCTGGTATTCCATGCCAAGACCTAAGGGAATGGAAACAGAAAGGGTTAATATCAGCAACGCAACTGTATGAAAACGATTTAATGACAACCTTCCAAACCTTGCAACACAAGTACGGTCTGAGACAATCAGAGTTTCATAAATATCTGCAGATCCGTGAATACCTATCTAACCTCACACCCTCTAGGATTAAAGCGGACAAATATATCTTCACCTATATGGACTCTCAAAAAAAGAGTCTCAGCTATCTATACAGAAACATGAATGACAATTATTCATTTACTAAAACTAAGTGTCTTTTTAGATGGGAAGCGGATCTGGGAATGCAGTTCTCTGATATAGAATGGTCACATGCCTTTAAATCCATTCATAGAATGTTTAAATGCTCATCCCATGTTGAGTCTGCTTATAAGACCATAACCAGATGGTACTTCACACCTGATAGAATAGCCAGAATATATGACGGAGCCACTGACACATGTTGGAGAGAATGTGGGGGCAAAGGAGACCTTTACCACATATTATGGTCATGTCCAAAAATCACTGACTACTGGAACCAAAGCCTTCAACTGCTAAACATGGTGACCCACTTAACTACCACACATAGCCCACACCAAACATTACTGTTCCTCAACGTAAATTGTTTCCCCCTGAAACATCGGAGACTGATATGCCTATTTTATATCCACACTAAGATTATACTAGCTAGACATTGGAAAACACCCATAATTCCGAATACATACCACTATGAGAAGATTATTGCCTGGGGTTCGGGATCCACTGACCAGTTCACACAGACATGGGGCCACTGGAGTATGTCTACATCCTGCAAGGAAATATACTAAATCCATATTTTGGTTTATAGCATCACCACATTTTAACTGACCTTATAACATACCTAACGTCCACCTGAGTATGATAACTCTCACTGACCGAAACTAGGGAATGCAAACAATGTTAAATCCTGTAATAAAGAGAACATTAAATATGTTTAACATTTTTGTGCCGACCAGTGGAAGACAGTTTAGTTCATTTGGATGTTTGTTGACGTCCCTAAGGGACAAATTCTACTTGTTATATTTATGTTATATTGTATATCCGGAGCGTATACATCACCTGGTCCCCACTCCGGCTTGCTTCAGGGCTCCCGGCGTCTTCACGTCCTGCTCAGCCAATCAGTGCGCTGTGAAGGAGCAGCGCACTGATTGGCCGAGCGGGACATGCCGGGAACCCCCGAAGCAAGCCGGAGCATGGAGAAGGTTATGTATATGCCCCAGCAGCGGGACGTTAATGGGGTCGGCTGCTGACATACTCACAGCGAGATGTTAACCCCGCTGCGAGTTTGTCTGCCCATAGAGTGTACAAGGCAGGGGTCCGCAGCAGATCTCGCTGTAAATTCGCAGCGTGAAATCCGTTGCGGATCTGTTACGTTTGAAGGCACCCTTAGGCTATGTTCACACAACGTAAAACTACGGCCTTAGTTCTCGCCGCAGAACAATGCCTTATTTGCAATGGGATCCCGGCCCGAGTGTACACACATCGTATACCCTCCGGCCGGATCCCATATGCCGCCGGAAAAAACTGACATGTCAGTTTTCTGCGGCCGGAATTCAGTGAAGTCCGGCCACAGAAAGACCTGTCAGCCCACAGCTCCAGCCGCTCGCTTCCCTGTGGGCTATGGTAAGCTCTGATGCGGGCGCACGCTTATGCACCCGCATCAGAGCTCTGTGGCCGGAGAGATCATCCAGCCGGGGTCACAGAACAGCCGGTCTCATACGTAGTGTGAACATAGCCTTAAAGGGAATCTGTCAACTTAAACTCACTTATCCATCTGTATCTACCAGAATGAAGAAAAATGTTTTTATTCTATAGAATAAATAGTCAAAGAGGCTTTTCCAAGCTCCAGAATAGACATAAGCTGAAATATCCCCTCTTCCCCCCCTCTCTACTTGATTAACACCTGTAAGCTGAGTCCCAAGCAGGGTCAAGTTTGGGAGGGGGGTAAGGAGCTATTACAGCTTGCTGCACTTCAGAAGCTCGAGAAAGCCTCTTTGACTCTTTGTTCTATAGAATAAAATCATCTTTCTACAATCTGGAAGCACAGCTGGATAAATGAAAGGTACCATGTGTCTGCTTAACCTAACAGCTATCAAACAATGTCTGTAGTTTGGAATAGATACTTTCTGTCTATGATAAGTACTTCAATAAGCCTATACAAACACAACTTTTCCTAAGATGCCATAGGCTGGATTGGTCGTAGATGTGTATAACGTATCATTTCGTGGAGAGCATCTTGGTTTGAAGGATAAGAAAAACATAGCTATTCAGTTCCATTGATGTGAATGTAGCCAAGTAACCTGAGAATGGAAGAAAGCAGCTGTTTTTCTAACCCCGGATGACCTCTTTAAGGGGACACTACAGGTGGCATAGACACTGAGGGATTTCTGCTTTGTGTTGCCAGCTTGGTATTCTTTCCTTTTCTCTTGCTCTGCAGTGATCACTATGCAGTAGAGGAAGCTTATATAGCTGAGGATATATATTGAGAATCCTTACGCAATGTGCTCTATATACGGCATGCATGGTACAGCTGGTGTGTTATTAGTTAGGTTAGATTGCAGTTGTCTATGATTGTGACCTAAATAACAATAAGGATTTTATTAGTGGTCAGTGTAGAAATCTAGGAAATTCCAAAGGGACTAACCTATTTTTGCAACTGTATTTTATATTTATCTGTATGATATTAATATGACACATTGAATTATTTTTACAGGTGTGGGACCATTGTAATTGTGTTCCCAAACTGTGGAGCTTCGTGTGGTCTACTTACAGCTTTGATCTAAAGGTAACGCATTTCATAATTCACAGATAATGTAGCTTTACATTTCAACGGAGCAACCCATAATCAGTTTACTGTCCCTTATTATTACGACCAATTAGAGAGGAGCGAGGCAGCCAAAGCTTTGTGAATTTTGGGTCAAATTTGTTAATATTCGTGAATCGAATCTTAATGAATTTCAATAAAACAGCCAAAATATAGTAGCTACAATACTGGGAGCATTACAGAAGGAGAAATTTGTTAACACATGCTCAAAAATTGGAAGATCACAGATTAAAAAAATGTCAGTCAGCCAGTCAATCATCCAATTTAATAAAACCCAACTTGTATAACACAGTAGGAGTGGAGTGCGAGCACTGATTATGTAAGGCGCATTTTCCATTCACTGATCCCAGTAAATTTGTATAACTTAATAGCCGTTTACAGTGCCCAGTGCCCAGTGAGTGAATAATATGGACTGTGTCTTCACTGGTCCCAGTGAATTCCTATAGGCACCCAGTTATTTGGTAAACTGGAAACATGGTTGGTAGCTGCAACAAACAATCAGCCCTCCTATCCTCTCCTCTATGTCCCTATATCTCTCTGTTAGTCTCTCCCTGCTCTGCTCTAACTCCACACACAGCCGACTTGCCACCTCTGCTACTGAACCGCCTTATATAGAAGGGGAGGGGCCTACAGCTGATTGGATGGGTGCTAGGGATTATGATTATTCTCTTTCTCCTGCCCAGTGATGCTCCAGGCAGCATGTGAAGCTGCATTTTTTGGGGGGGAGGGGGGATTTCCTTAACAAATTAACGGGATTTTGCCGGATTTGCTTCGCTCATCTCTTTTGCCAATTTATACCTTGGTAGTAGTCATACTTTAAACAATGTAAATATTTTTATAGGATGCACATTGACTGGTTTATTATATTTTTTTCCCTTTTTTCCTAAAGCAAATAGATATAGTTTACAGGTAAAAAAAAGAATTAACAAATATGTAGTAGTACAAAAAGATTTCTTTATTTCTTTGTATTCACTCATGTATACTGATTTGCGTTATAATACATATGTTGTTTTAAAATACACTGACTGCATTCATTGTGGACAAAATAACATTATAATTTTTTCTCATGGCAAACAAAACCCACATCACTTACAACAAACAAAGAGTATTGTTCGGCCAACAATGGCTGATCTACAGCTTTCGCTTTATTTACTTGTTCATGCACAAAGGTTTTGTATTGTCAGTGAAAACTTTTCACAGTACGATGCTAGCTGTTCCCATTCATAGAGATATGCAGTGCATGGTAAAAGACACAATGTCAGCTCCTTAGTTATAAATTAGCATTTGCATGAATTATATTTTTAAAGAGCTTATATTGCACTATGCCATAAGGATAATGCTTTAGGGCTGGAAGACGGTTCAGAGTGGCACATTTACTGAGATATTTATACCTTCTCTGGATAACACAGTCAATGGTTATAGTGCTATTTTTCCTGCTTTAACAATTCTATTAAATCCTGATTTGTTCTACTGAAAGTTTTCTGGTGCTTTTAAATCATTATTGAAGATATTTAAAAGTCAGATTTTTTTCCCCTATGGTCCATTAAATGCAAGTTTTGAAGATGCTCTTTACACTGCAGAAAATAACAAAATGACTCTATATGAAACTGATGTACCGGAGTTGGCAAAAAAAGAACCTAATGTGACATCTCTCAGTGCTATGGGGTTATTGACAAGGACATAACTGGAGTGGGTACAATTAGAATATAGGGTTTGGGGGCACCAACTGTGGTGTACCACTGTACTGGATCCAGAATTCTTCCACTTTAAGGCTATGTGCACACATTGTAAGAGACCGACCGGATGATCTTTTTGGCTGCAGTGCTCTGTTGAGGGCGAATCCGTGCGCGCCCGCATCAGAACTCTCCACTGCAGGCTATGAAGCGAGTGTCCAGAACCGCTCGCTCCACAGTCTGCACTGACATGGTTTTCTACGGTAGCTATTCACTGAAAAGCGGCGGCAGAAAACGGACATGTCAGTTGTTTGCGGCACCGCTAGGGATCCCGGCCGAAGTGTATACTATGTGTATACGCTCCGGCCGGGATCCGGAAAGGTAACATATTATTTTGTAATTTTACAAAAATATACGTTGTGTGAACATAGGTTCAGATTGAGCAATCCGGGCGGATAACCCATCGCAGATCCTGCCGCTTGCCCCCGATTGCGCCAGCGCACATCTCTGTCTGTGCCATAGACTCCATTCTATGGTTAGGTGAATTCCGCCATCCGCCAAAAAAATTGAGCTATGGGGTTATTGACAAGGACATAACTGGAGTGGGTACAATTAGAATATAGGGTTTGGGGGCACCAACTGTGGTGTACCACTGTACTGGATCCAGAATTCTTCCACTTTAAGGCTATGTGCACACATTGTAAGAGACCGACCGGATGATCTTTTTGGCTGCAGTGCTCTGTTGAGGGCGAATCCGTGCGCGCCCGCATCAGAACTCTCCACTGCAGGCTATGAAGCGAGTGTCCAGAACCGCTCGCTCCACAGTCTGCACTGACATGGTTTTCTACGGTAGCTATTTACTGAAAAGCGGCGGCAGAAAACGGACATGTCAGTTGTTTGCGGCACCGCTAGGGATCCCGGCCGAAGTGTATACTATGTGTATACGCTCCGGCCGGGATCCGGGAAGGTAACATATTATTTTGTAATTTTACAAAAATATACGTTGTGTGAACATAGGTTCAGATTGAGCAATCCGGGCGGATAACCCATCGCAGATCCTGCCGCTTGCCCCCGATTGCGCCAGCGCACATCTCTGTCTGTGCCATAGACTCCATTCTATGGTTAGGTGAATTCCGCCATCCGCCAAAAAAATTGACAAGTCAATTCTTTCGGTGGATGGCGGAATCCACCTGACCATACAATGAAGTCTATAGAAGGGGCGGAAATGTGCGCAGGCACGAGCGACTGAATCTGCAGCGGATTACCCGTACAGATTCCTCAGTCTGAACCCACCCTTAGGTTGTAGTGTTCGGCATGGTATTCAACACTGTAATGTTGGCTTGTATCACGACCGTGGGTGCAATGGCATCCTGGACAATAGGTTCACCTGAGAGCATGAAGAGGTAAATATATTGTGGCTTGTAATGTGCATTTTTTTTCTGTTCTGAAGTCTATATCTCTGCAGGTAGAGGGGTATAACTACTGCACTCGTAGAGCGGGGAGAGAAGGAGAAGACCCTGGAGAACTTCTGCAGAGCTCAAGCCAGGTGAGTTTTTTTTTTTTTATTATTATTATAATGGGGTGCCTACCTGGGCAATAGGGGGGAATTACTACCAGGGGAGACGCCTGCCATAGGGGACACTATCTACTGGGGGGATACTAGGGGAGATGCCTACCATGGAGGAAACTATATACCGGGGGTACTAGGGGGAAGGTGTTAAGTGCTATCAGGGTGATGTCTGCATAGGGAATACTACATTACTACATACTGGGGGGGGGGGGGGAAGATGCTATCTCCTGGGGCCTACCTATGCAGAGAGGCATAACTATAAAAGATGGACGGAGAGGCCTAACCATTACAGGGGGCACAGTGGGGGCAATACAGGTGTGGAGGATAACGATGGCATGAGTGAGGAGCCTAAAATGTTTGTCTGGCAGATTCTACGGGAACTCTGGGCCGGGGGTATTTTTGAGGATCGCCAGGGAGGGGGTGGAAATTGAAGCCGGAGGTCACTTACCTCCTCCGTTCCAGCGTCGGTGCCCTGATCGCGCCACCCGGTACTCCCGACCCGCAGCTGCTTCCTGGTCAGAACTGCCGCATGAGACGTAACGTTTCAAGGCAGCTCTGCCAATCAGCGGCCGTAGCGTAGACCCACCTCGGCCGCTTCCTGGTCAGAGCTGCCGCATGAGACGTCACGTCTCAAGGCAGCTCTGCCATTCAGCGGCGGAGGCGGAACTACGTGGGACGGGAGTACGGGGCGGCGCGATCCGGGCACCGACGCTGGAACAGAGGAGGTAAGTGACCTCCGGCTTGAATTTCCACACCCTCCCTGGCGATCTTCCAAAATACCCCACAGCCAGGAGTACCCCTTTAATTTTTACTCAAAAACAGGCACAATGGGGGAGATTTATCAAACTGGTGTAAAGTAGAATTGTCTCAGTTGCCCCAAGCAAACAATCAGATTCCACCTTCCATTTTCGAAAGAGTCTGTGAAGAATGAAAAGTGGAATCTGGTTGGTTGCTAGGGGCAACTAAGACAATTCTACTTTACACCAGTTTGATAAATCTCCCCATGTCTCCCCAGACATCCCCAGAATACTCACAAGCTTGATGAAGCAGGAGCACATCAGCAGCGGGACGTGCCGGTGGGGAGTCTGGCGGCGAGAGTCTGGATGTGGAGGCCATTATGCCATTACGTGGAGGACCAATATGCTTGCAGCGCCAGCTGTGAAGGTCCACATGGGGATTAGGTGAGTCCTGGGTGGCAATGGGCGACCGGGTGGACGCCTTACTTTAGGCTAGTTGTTAGGGTACTTGGGGTGTCTCTTATTTTAGGAGGGTGTCTTATTTTTGGGGTGTTTATGTTCTGAATTTTTTTAGCAGTTTGATTTTTGAGGTTAAAAATATGTACGGTATTAAAAAAAACTTGCTTGATGTGTTGGTGTGTTTCATTACTGTTTGCCGTTACTATTTTGGAAATGTTTGGAAATGTATTTTATGTTAGTATTAGAGATGAGCGAACATGCTCGTCCGAGCTTGGTACTCGATCGAGTATTAGGGTACTCGATGGTACTCGTTACTCGGACGAGCATCTCGCGATACTCGAGAAAATCTCATCATCCGTTTCCTGTAAGTTTGCACGCTTTTTCGCAGCCAATAAACATGCAGGAGACTCTTTGGTACATCCTGCGATGACGTGGGACCCATACATGTCGATAGCAGCGATTAGTTGGCCAGATCAGATGACCCTGCCATATAAAACTCGGCAGCGGCAGTGCTCGCTTCAGACGCATGCTGTGAGAGATCAGGGACAGAGCTGCTGCTGGTCAGGGAGAGTGTCAGTGTAGGATTTAGCGTTCCAGTAGGCAGGGTATATACTAGCAATATAAACAAACAGCCCTTTTCAGGGCTTAAAAGCTTTTATTAATACTATTACTACAGACTGCTGGCTGGGAGTTGCAGTGGTGCTACCGCGATTTAACCAGCACACTGTGGTGACCGGCTGCTGGCAGAAAGGGGGGATTAGGTTTTGCATACACACCCCTAAGAAGTGCTCAGTGTACTCCTTTTTGATTTTGGGGCTGGTGGTCCTGGTGTACTGCACTGTATAGCTGGGAGTTGTAGTGCATCTCGCATAGAACTTACTGCACTGCTCATATTGTATTGGGGTGACAAAGCGTGTGTACAGTTGTTGCCCATACCAGATAGCCCCACCTAAACTAGTGTGTACTGCACTGTATAGCTGGGAGTTGTAGTGCATCCTGCATAGAACTTACTTCACTGCTCATTGTATTGGGGTGACAGAAAGTGTGTACAGTTGTTGCCCATACCAGATAGCACCGTCAAGCCCCCCCTAAACTAGTGTGTACTGCACTGTATAGCTGGAATTTGTAGTGCATCCTGCATAGAACTTACTTCACTGCTCATTGTATTGGGGTGACAAAATGTGTACAGTTGTTGCCCATACCAGATAGCACCATCAAGCCTCCCCTAAACTAGTATGTACTGCACTGTATAGCTGGGATATGTAGTGCATCCTGCATAGAACTTCACTGCTCATTGTATTGGGGTGACAAAATGTGTACAGTTGTTGCCCATACCAGATAGCACCGTCAAGCCCCCCCTAAACTAGTGTGTACTGCACTGTATAGCTGGGAGGGGGGAGAGGTGGTGAGTCACATTATGCAGGGAATGCAGTCAAATAGAAAATCGAAAGGGTGGTGGCGGGGGTAGAAGTGAGTAGTTGCATTATGCAGGGAATGTTACCCCAACTGCTACAGTCAAATTGAAAATCGAAAGGGTGCAGGGGGTTGTTGGCTACTTGTTGGCTACTGCTGGGCCTTAACTGGCACCTTGTTGTTGCTGGGCCTTAACTGGCATCCATGTAGACTACTGGTGTGCCTGCCCTTGCCTCGTTGTTGCTGGGCCTTAACTGGCATCCATGTAGACTACTGGTGTGCCTGCCCTTGCCTCGTTGTTGTTGGGCCTTAACTGCCACCCATGTAGACTACTGGTGTGCCTGCCCCTGCCTCGTTTTTGCTGGGCCCTAACTGGCACCCATGTAGACTACAGGTGTGCCTGCCCTTGACTCGTTGTTGCTGGGCCTTAACTGGCATCCATGTAGACTACTGGTGTGCCTGCCCTTGCCTCGTTTTTGCTGGGCCTTAACTGGCACCCATGTAGACTACTGGTGTGCCTGCCCTTGACTCGTTGTTGCTGGGCCTTAACTGGCATCCATGTAGACTACTGGTGTGCCTGCCCTTGCCTCGTTGTTGCTGGGCCTTAACTGGCACCCATGTAGACTACTGGTGTGCCTGCCCTTGCCTCGTTGTTGCTGGGCCTTAACTGGCATCCATGTAGACTACTGGTGTGCCTGCCCTTGCCTCGTTTTTGCTGGGCCTTAACTGGCACCCATGTAGACTACTGGTGTGCCTGCCCTTGCCTCGTTGTTGCTGGGCCTTAACTGGCACCCATATAGACTACTGGTGTGCCTACCCTTGCCTCGTTGTTGCTGGGCCTTAACTGGCATCCATGTAGACTACTGGTGTGCCTGCCCTTGCCTTGTTGTTGCTGGGCCTTAACTGGCACCCATGTAGACTACTGGTGTGCCTGCCCATGCCTCGTTGTTGCTGGTCCTTAACTGGCACCCATGTAGACTACTGGTGTGCCTGCCCTTGCCGGTAATGGCCACTTTATGTTTTTTTATTTTCTAACCTTCAATTTAAATTTTAAAATCAAATCGACTTCAATTCAAGTGCAATTTTCACTGTTCAAAGGAACAGACAGTGATAATGGTGGATCCTAGTTTAGCATCTTTGTGTTATCCATTTCAAACCATATGATCTTTGGATGTGAACTTGCGGGGGTTCTCTGCCGTCATTTCATTTTTTAGCTCGGGCCTTTTAAGAAGACTGTATTGTTATTCTTCGTCCCTACCTCCAAAGAGATGCCTATCACGCACAACTGCATGAGGGTGTGAGGCTAAATCTAGCCATAATCCGGCTATTTTAGGTTTAGGCGCAGCAGCACTGCTGTAGGTAAGCGTCAACAGGCGGTGCTCAAACTGCTGAACAGCACTTTCTACCTTCCTTGGATGTTTTAGCCTTTTTGAAGGCAGGATTGACCAGGCCTTTTACCAGTAGCTTCTTTCCTTCCTTGGATGTTGTAGTAGCCTTTTTGAAGGCAGGTCTTTTTAATACACAGGCTACCGCACTTGCTGTCTCTTAGAGACTCTTTAAAGGATTGAAAGTGTATTTGATCAAATTCCGTGGCCTATTAAGCAGACTGTATTGTTCTCTGTGTCCTCACTGGCATGCTCTGACGTCACACTACGTCTGCGGAGGAGCTGGACTGGTTGCCGAGGGCTCGCCAATCGTGCCCCCACCAACCAGCCAGCTGTTTTATTTTAGTTTTTTTTGGTGTAGCTGTGGTCGGGGCCTCACCACCCCCGGTCGAGAGGCATCAGGTGTACCCTTGATGGTCACTGACAGCTGGCCTAGCCAGTTAGCTGTCAGCACCCGGGTCCATGTGTAATTAGCAGTGAGCTTGGTTGCGTGTGACAAGAGGCGGAACCTGGTGGCGGCTCTGCAACTCGGCAGCCTTACACATGTACCATGCATGGCCCACGTCTTCAACCTAATGTTGCTGCGGTTCCTTAAAGCTTATCCCAATGTGGCTAACTTGCTCAACAAGGTTCACCACATCTGTGCGCATTTCCGCAAGTCAACTGGCATCCATGTTGACTACTGGTGTGCCTGCTCTTGCATCCTTGTTGCTGGGCCTTAACTGGCATTCATGTGGACTACTACTGGGCCTTAACTGGCGTCCATGTTGACTACTGGTGTGCCTGCCCTTGCATCCTTGTTGCTGGGCCTTAACTGGCATCCATGTGGACTACTACTGGGCCTTAACTGGCATCCATGTTGACTACTGGTGTGCCTGCCCTTGCATCCTTGTTGCTGGGCCTTAACTGGCATCCATGTGGACTACTACTGGGCCTTAACTGGCGTCCATGTTGACTACTGGTGTGCCTGCCCTTGCATCCTTGTTGCTGGGCCTTAACTGGCATCCATGTGGACTACTACTGGGCCTTAACTGGCATCCATGTTGACTACTGGTGTGCCTGCCCTTGCATCCTTGTTGCTGGTTCTTAACTGGCATCCATGTTGACTACTGCTGGGCCTTAACTGGCATCCATGTGGACTACTGCTGGGCCTTAACTGGCATCCATGTTGACTACTGGTGTGCCTGCCCTTGCATCCTTGTTGCTGGTCCTTAACTGGCATCCATGTTGACTACTACTGGGTCTTAACTGGCATCCATGTTGACTACTGGTGTGCCTGCCCTTGCATCCTTGTTGCTGATCCTTAACTGGCATCCATGTTGACTACTGCTGGGCCTTAACTGGCATCCATGTTGATTACTGGTTTTGGACAACACAGATTACTGGGTGTTCACTGGACCCTTGGTAGAAACCAAACTTTACCCAGATGCCCTATGACAGCACCCCTGGAGAGGACCTCCCACCGCTTGACAGGAAACCTGAGAAGATAAAAGCTGACACACCTCTCCACACCTTCAGTTCAGGTTTCCTGTCCTGCGGATAGGAGGCCTCAGAAGAGCCCATCCTGGGTGAAGATGCATAAACTCCATACCTTCTTGGCTGCAGGTCCCCCGTCGCTAATTGCAGGTAGTGGGGCTCCCTGGAGGCAGAAGTCTGTCTGCGGACAGCAGCCGGATAAGTCTGGGTCCAAGATCCCTGGAGGGTGCAGAGAGCTCCTGCGGTTCCCGGGGGGCCTCCGCTTCCGGGTGGGGGTCTTCCGGGGGCTGTGGTTTGGGTAGGCCGTGTCTGTCCCACCAGCCCGCTCACGGGGCGCATTGCCGCCATGCTCGGGGTGCCGCGGTGCAGTAGGCCGCGACGCTTCCGGGTCACGTGACTACGTGCGTGCATACGCACGCGTCATGACGTCAGACGCCGCGTACTCATCCGGCGTGACGCGTCAGTGCGTGTGGAGGAGGCGGATCCGGGGGGTTTATAGGGCCAGGGGCACTCCAGCACTTCGTCCATGCTCCTAAGCGTCCAGGAGGACTCACCCAGCCAGCCTACAGTTATCTGGAGATAACAACCTGCCTTGCCGACAGTATGTCTGAGAGTTCGGGCAGGAGAGAGCGGGACGCCATGAAAGGTCATCCAGATCTTCCAGGGAAGACCGTGACACGGTACCTGAAGGCGAGGGGACATGTTGGTGAGAGTATCCCCCCTTTTTTTCCTATCTTGCTAATTCTGCATTGCATTGTTGCTTTATAGGCATCTGATAGATCCCATAGGAAGAGATCATCTAAACACCATCATAAAGAGTGTGGGGAATGTGGAAATTTGCTACCAGACGATTATACTAGATCACTTTGCCAATATTGTGTGGATAAGTTGGTGGCTCAGGAAGCCTCTTCCCTGGCTGATAAGTTAAAACAAGTGGTCAGGGATGAAGTACAGCTTTCCCTAAGAAATCTAGGGTTGGATAGACCAGCTGCAGAAGCCCCACTTATTGCTCCTATGTTTTCATTATCCTCCAAACCTGTTATAGCACCAAGTGAGGATCAAGAGGAAGGAGAAGTACATTTGATTTCTTCTAATGATGATCAGGAGCAACCTTCCAGTTCTAGAGCCCTCTGTCCCACAGAAGACACTGAACAGCTTATTAAAGCAATCAGATCCTCTATGAATATAGTGGAAGAAGAGGTGTCTGTGTCACCTGAGGATGCCTTATATGAAGGGTTAGCCCCCAAGAAGAAAGCGTGCCTTCTCTATACATAAGAGTATTAAAGCTTTAATTGACAATGAGTGGCAAAACCCAGACCGAAAATTTTTCATTCCCTGGTACTATAAAAGAAAATATCCTTTTGATGAAGGTGAATGTAGCTCGTGGAATAAAGCCCCAGCTATTGATGCACCGGTAGCAAAAATTGCACGAAAGAATAGCCTTCCCTTTGATGATCTTGGAACTCTTTCTGATCCCATGGACAGAAAGTCTGATTATTTTTCCAAAAGAACTTGGGAAGCAGCCACAGGTGCATTAAGAACCAGTGTCGCAGCAACCTGTGTGGCAAGACCTCTGCGAATGTGGTTAACTAAACTTAAGACTCAATTAACTAACGATCAAGATACCACTAAGGTACTTGAGGATTTACCAGTGATATCTAAAGCAGTAGACTTTATGGCAGACGCCTCTACAGACACCATAAAAATGTCAGCAAGAGCAGCGGCACTGTCTAATTCTGCAAGAGCATTCTGGCTCAAATCATGGAAGGGGGACGTAGCTGCAAAAGGGAAATTATGTGGTATTCCTTGCAATGGTGAATTATTGTTTGGTCCTGTTCTAGACTCTCTCTTAGAAAAGGCATCAGACAAGAAGAAATTTCCAGCTCCCCCCAAACAACAAGAGTCCTTTCGTGGCAGAAGACAGTCCAGGAGACCCTTTCGTTCAAACCAGGACAACAGGAAATTCAGAGTGCCAGGGAAAGGCAGAGGATTCCTGTTTAATTCAAAGGATGATAAGTCTAAACCCCCTCAACAATGACGGGATGCAGGTGGGGGGGCACCTGTCTTTTTTTGCCCAGGCCTGGAGGGAAATATCTCCCAGTCCTTGGGTCCTCAATTCAATTTCCTCTGGTCTGCTTCTGGAGTTCAAAAGCTCACCAGTAGACAGGTTCCTCCCCACCAGAATCTTGTCAGATCAGACAAAACAGGTAATTATAGAGACAGAAGTTTTGTCTATGATCAAAAAGAATGTTTTGATCTCAGTCCCTTCATCACAGCATCAGCAGGGGTTTTACTCCCCGCTGTTCCTGGTAAGAAAACCAAACGGCTCTTACAGAGTCATCATAAATCTGAAAGGTCTCAACAAGTTCTTACTATACAAGAAATTCTGTATGGAGACCTTGAAGTCCACAATAAATCTGTTGTCCCCACATTGCGTCATGGCGTCCATAGATCTGGAGGACGCATATTATCATGTTCCCATCCATCCGATACATCAAAAATTTCTCAGAGTGGCAGTGTGTATAGCAGGGAAATGGACTCACCTCCAGTACAGAGCTCTACCATTTGGAGTCTCTCAGGCACCAAGAGCCTTCACAAAGATTGTGGCAGATATGGCATCTTATATCCGAAAACAGGATATCCTCATAGTACCATACCTGGACGACTTCTTGCTGATAGCAGACTCGATCCCTCGTCTTCAAGCCCAGATCCAGCTAGTGTCGGACATTGTCAGGAAACTAGGGTGGAACATAAACCTGAAAAAATCTAATCTGTGTCCCTCCAGGCAGTGCGGGTTTCTTAGACTCAGAGAAACAGTTATCCCTCCTTCAAAGAGGGAAGTAGTTATCAAGGAGAGCAGAAGAACTCTTTCTCTGTTCCAAGCCGGTGTTAAGACAAGCCATGTCGGTATTGGGCCTGCTTACGTTTTGTATCCAGTCAGTTCTCTGGGCCCAGTCCAAAACCAGAGCCTTACAGTGGGACATTCTTCAGGCATGGAATGGCAGTCAGCGAATGTTAAACCAGACCTTCCACTTATCTTCAAGAGCAAGGATAAGTCTTCTTTGGTGGACGGACCCCAGAAATCTGGAGAAGGGAGTAAGATGGTCTCCTACACAGCAACTGAGGTTAACAACGGATGCCAGCCCTTGGGGTTGGGGAGCGCACCTGGAAAATACCTTTATCCAGGGCAGTTGGTCTCCTGATCTGAGACAGCAGACTTCCAATTTCAAAGAGCTGTATGCAATCTTTCAAGCCCTACAAGACCTAGTCCATTTAGTGTCCTCAAAGGATGTGTTAGTATACTCAGACAACACCACAGCAAACTCTTATTTAAACAAGCAAGGAGGAACACGCTGCCAGACTCTGCTGCAACTATCATCCCAGATTTTTCTATTCGCAGAGCAACACCTTCTATCATTAACAGCGGTTCATCTCAAGGGGGACCAGAACATCCAGGCAGACTTTCTGAGCAGAGTGAAAATAACTCAATCAGAGTGGTCCCTCAGCGAGAAGGTGTTTCGGCAAATCATCAGCAGGTTCGGGACTCCATCAGTAGACCTGTTCGCAACCAGAGCCAACAGGAAGGTCAGAAAATTCTACTCCCTCAGTCCTGGAGACTGCCCAGCGGCAGTAGACGCACTCTCCCAGAGTTGGAAGGGAGAGATAGCTTACGCCTTCCCCCCTCTCAACCTGATCCCCAGGGTTCTGAGGAAGATAATAGAAGACAGAGCCCGCGTCATTCTCATAGCTCCATTTTGGCCAAAGAGACCATGGTTCAAGCTGCTAAGGAAGTTATCAATGGCCCAGCCATGGATTCTCCCGGAGGAGAATCTCCTCTCCCAGGGCCCAGTACAGCACCCGGTCTGCCCACACTTGCACTTGACTGCATGGATGCTGAGAGGTTAATCCTAAGAGGTAGGGGCCTCACGGACGATGTCATAAACACGATGCTAGCAAGTAGGAAGGAAGTAACTTCTTCTATCTATTTAAGGACATGGAGGGCCTTTTTAAAATTTTCTCAGGGAAAACAAGACCCCCTAGGAGAACCTAACATCCCATTAATTCTTAGCTTCCTGCAGGCAGGGCTGGATAAAAACTTAAAGCCTAGCACCCTCAAGGTTCAGATTTCAGCCCTGAGTACATTTCTGAACCATAAGCTAGCAGATAACCTTTTAATAAAAAGATTCATCACAGGGGCAGTCAGATTAAATCCATCAGTCAGGGTTACTATTCCCCCATGGGATCTGAACCTAGTCCTAGAGGCCTTGACTAAACCACTATTTGAGCCGTTAGAGTCTTTATCATTAAAAATGCTAACCCTTAAACTCACCTTTCTTTTAGCAATCACTTCTGCTAGGAGAGTTAGTGAGCCCCAGGCATTATCAGCCTTTCCTCCTCATACCCTTATCCTGGAGGATAGAGCAACAATGAAGACCTTACCATCCTTTCTTCCTAAAGTGGTATCTGAATTCCATAAGAACCAGAATATCATTCTCCCGTCTTTTTGTAACAACCCCAAGAATGATAGAGAAAAGAGCTTTCACAATTTAGATGTCAGGAGATGCTTGATAAGTTATTTAGAGTCTACCAAGGACTTTAGGAAATCAGAGAACCTACTAGTTCAGTTCTCAGGCAAGAACAAAGGGACTTTAGCCTCAAGACCTACCATTAGCAGATGGATTAAGGATACAATTTCATTAGCCTATACTTCTCAGGGGAAAGACCAGCCGGCATACTTTTCTGCACACTCCACTAGAGCAGTAGCCACATCTTGGGCAGAGAAAGCAGACGCCTCTCTAGATCAGATTTGTAGGGCTGCAACATGGTCTTCTCCTCACACTTTTCTACGTCACTATAGACTCCAACTGAATCCTCTTTCTGACCTGTCCTTTGGGCGCAAGGTTCTTTCTGCTGTTGTCCCACCCTAATAGATACATTTACTTGCTTATCCTCCATGGGTGCTGTCATAGGGCGTCTGGGTAAAACCAGAATTACTTACGGTAATGATGTTTCCATAAGCCCATGACAGCACCCCTCCGGTATACCCACCCTACTGATCTTACTTTACCTTATTGTTTTCTCTTTCTATTTTTCTTTCTATTTTTGTATGATATCATACGATATGTTTGCTCCGCTGGAGTACTTTTATATGAACTGAAGGTGTGGAAAGGTGTGTCAGCTTTTATCTTCTCAGGTTTCCTGTCAAGCGGTGGGAGGTCCTCTCCAGGGGTGCTGTCATGGGCTTATGGAAACATCATTACCGTAAGTAATTCTGGTTTTTCCACTGTCATTCCTGCCGAGGAACACAGTATGAGAGTGAATCAATATCAACAGGCTCTGGTGCAGAAGCTGAAAATGTACCTCCCATCTGACACCACTAGCGCCAGAGGACGTAGTTCTGTGGGCCAAAGAGTGGGGGAGAGGAGCAGTGGAGCAGGCAGCTTGTCAAGGGGCAGGGGAACACTCTCCAAGGCCTTTGACAGTTTCATGGCACCCCAGCAAGACTATGTCAACCGTCCCTAGTCTAGACAGAGTAGGGGGAAAGCCTTCAGGAAGATGGTGAGGGAGTATCTTTCTGACCATACCACCGTCCTTCCCGATCACTCTGCTAACTACAACTACTTGGTTTCAAAGCTGAATACGTGACCCCAACTGGCGCTTTATGCCTTGGAGGTGCTGGCCTGCCCTGCTGCTAGCGTGTTGCCAGAGCGGGTCTTCAGTGTAGCTGGTGCCATCATCACTGATAAGCGCACCCGCCTGTCCACTGACAGCGCTGACAGGCTGACGTTTATAAAAATGAACAAAGCCTGGATTTCACCTGAATCCAACTGTCCACCCGGGGAAAGCAGCTGAACATAAAGATTCTTGGTATCTCCTCTCCTCCTCCTCCTACAATTCTCAGCCAACTGCCAAGTCTTCTGCCATGCAGGGTCTGGCCTAATTATTGGGAGGCTCAATTGCTTCCTCACTCATAATGGTTCTCTGCGTCCTCACTGCCATGCTCTGACGTCACACTACGTCTGCAGAGGAGCGGGACTGGCGCCGATCGCGCCCCCGCCAACCAGCCTGCTGTTTTATTTTATTTTTTTTGTGTAGCCGTGGCCTCACCACCCCCGGTCGAGAGGCATCTAGTGTACCCTTGATGGTGAGTGTTGACTGACAACTGGTCTAGCCAGTTAGCTGTCAGCACCCGGGTTCATGACAACTACATATCCCAGCCCCTGGACTCACTCCAATTTTTGGGTGGACTCACTTGTAATGGCTCTCTTTGTCTGGCCTAATTTTTGGGAGGCTCACTAGCTTCCTCACTCACTTGTAATGGTTCTCTGTGTGTTCAAGGCCCTGCACTGTCTGACCTAGTTTTGGGGAGCCTCACTAGCTTCCTCACTCACTTGTAATGGTTGTCTGTGTGCTGAATGCCATGCTGTGTCTGGCCTAGTTTTGGAGAGCCTCACTAGCTTCCTCACTCACTTGAAATGGCTCTCTGTGTGTTCAAGGCCCTGCAGTGTCTGGCCTAGTTTTAGGGAGCCTCACTGCCCTTGCCTCCATGTTGGCTACTGATGGGCCTTTACTGGCATCCATGTTGATTACTGCTGACTACTGTGGTGCCTGCCCTTGCCTCCATGTTGACTACTGCTGGGCCTTAACTGGCATCCATGTTGACTACTGCTGACTACTGGTGTGCCTGCCCTTGCCTCCATGTTGGCTACTGCTGGGCCTTAACTGGCATCCATGTAGACTACTGATGGGCCTTTACTGGCATCCATGTTGACTACTGCTGACTACTGTGGTGCCTGCCCTTGCCTCCATGTTGGCTACTGCTGGGCCTAAACTGGCATCCATGTTGACTACTGCTGACTACTGGTGTGTCTGCCCTTGCCTCCATGTTGGCTACTGCTGATCATGCCTGGCCTCCATGTTAACTACTGTTGCTCCTGCCTGGTCTCCATGTTGGTTACTGTTGCTCCTGCCTGGCCTCCATGTTGGTTAATGTTGCTCATGCCTGCCCCCCATGTTGGTTAATGTTGCTCATGCCTGCCCCCCATGTTGGTTAATGTTGCTCCTGCCTGGCCTCCATGTTGACTACTGCTGATCCCGGCAGTTCTCTGTGTGCTTAATGCCATGCAGTGTTTGGCCTAATTTTGGGGAGGCTCAATTTCTTCCTCACTCACTTTTAATGGTTCTCTGTGAGCTCACTGCCATGCTAGGTCTGGTATAATTTTTGGAAGGCTGACTGGCTACCGCTTCTACCTTGTTCACTCTGTCCTCGCCGCTATGCTGTGTCAGGCTGAATTTTTCGGTGGTTAATGATAAGTTACCTCTGTTTTAATGGTTCCCTGTGTTCTCACTGCCATGCTGTGTCAGGCTGAGTTTTTGGGTGGTCCCTATGCCTACCTCTGTTTTAACCAGGCTGTTGCACAGAATTAGGCATAATGGTGCGATTAGGCAGCCTTAGAGGCATGCATACATGCTGGCCCTGCTGTTTCCTGTCCATTTCCGTTGTGTTTCCATCAATTTCTGAGGTTGACAGGTTTTCACACGTCCTTCTCTCTACCGAACTTGAGTCCCCTCAAAAAATGCTCGAGTCTTCCATTGACTTCAATGGGGTTTGTTACTCGAAACGAGCACTCGAGTATCGGGAAATATTCAGCTCGAGTAACGAGCACCCGAGCATTTTAGTTCTCGCTCATCACTAGTTAGTATGTATTATACTTTGTTACTTAGTTACTTCTAGGTAGGTGGTAAAGTATGGTTGGAATTTATTGTACAACAGTGTAGCATTGTTCAATTGTGCATTGTTAAGATGCGTACATCAATGGAATAGTGACTGTAGTTACCATCTTCAAAGAAGGGGATTTCTTGATTTAACAATCACTTCAGTTTCCATCGCTATACTAGCTGGTAAACAACTCCACTAAATAGCCACATTTTTGTACATATTGCCAGATCTAAATTTACTGTAGCTTTTGGCACAGCCACCCTTTGATGCTCACCATTGTTCAGCTTCAATCCCATAAGAGTTTCTTCGGTGATTGTTGAGTTAGATTTTAGATGACTGTATTTTGGGCAAATGCCATTAAAACTTTTACTTTGTTTTGTCTGTGGATGAACAATGTGACTTTTATATAAAGACAACTCGTATTGAAAGGAAGGAAAAATCAGTTTTATGTTCAATATGGATTTTGTACTGAGAATAAACAAAAAAGAGAAAGAAATCTCTCTATTGTGAAGGGCTTTGCTTTGGATACCCATGAATAGACTGTTTATTTTATTCAGAGGAAATATATTTTTGATAACCTTGACAAAGAAAACTTCTGGTTTGTTCCTTCATGCAAGCATATTCGTCAATTTTTATAGGGTGAGTAAATAAATTCTCTTCTTCAAATTTGCCCGACCTAATAGGGAAAAAACAGCAGGGGAACATACTGATGCCTTCACCAATTAACCCTTTCATGACCAAGGTCATTGGTGCACGGATGTCCAGGTCACAATGAATGGGTGTCGCTGCCTTGCCTTCTAGGAGCCATAACTTTTTTATTTTTCCACATACAGTGTTGGTTGGGGGGCTCATTTTTTGTGCCAAAATCTTTTGTTTTTATTGTATCATCAGGCTGGGTTCACACTACGTATATTTCAGTCAGTATTGCAACCAAAACCAAGAGTGGATTAAAAACACAGAAAGGATCTGTCCACACAATGTTGAAATTGAGTGGATGGCCGCCATATAACAGTAAATAACTGCCATTATTTCAATATAACAGCCGTTGTTTTAAAATAACAGCAAATATTTGCCATTAAATGGCGGCCATCCACTCAATTTCAACATTGTGTGAACAGATCCTTTCTGTGTTTTTAATCCACTCCTGGTTTTGGTTGCAATATGAGGACCACAATACTGACTGAAATATACGTAGTGTGAACCCAGCCTCATAGTGTAAAATAGTGCATTTGCGTACGCAATTCAATTGCATTCAGTTGCATACAGATTGCACACGTTTCAATATAGAGTTATACACATGCGTACAGATTATCAGGCGCAAATCGTAAATTAGGCAGTGGCGTACGTTCGTGAGTTCAAATATGTTCGAAAATGATCATTATAAACAGTCCGATCATTGAACAAATTGTTTGTGAACGGCGAGCATTCTGCCTCCAGCCACAAGAGGCTGCTTCCACACCACAGGACTGCAGCGTTGCAAGCCAGTTAAGTATGTTTTTTTTTTTTTTTAATTACGCAGGGGTGAGAGGTTACAGACTACCAAAGATGCAATCTATGGAAACCCAACTATCTGGGGATGCCTACATGGAGGGGGCTGCCTAGTGTGGGTTTAACTACAGGGAAGGATGGCTACATGAGGGGGCACTTTCTACTGGGAGATTACTTACTTGGGGGATATTGTATACTAAGGGGAGGTAACTGCAAGGGAGACTACCTTCAGGGGGATACCAACATGAGGGGCCTACCTAAAAGGGAATTACATACACGATGGATATACTTTACTGGGGGCTAACTACCAGGGGATGCTAACTACTGTACTGGGAGCACTACTAAATGGGAGCACGGAGGAGTCTACCTACTATATGGGAGCACAGAAGAGTCTGCCTACTATATGGGAGCACAGAGGAGTCTACCTACTATATGGGCGCACAGAGGGAGTCTACCTACTATATGGGAGCACAGAGGAGTCTACCTACAATATGGGAGCACAGAGGAATCTACCTACTATATGGAAGCACAGAAGGGACCTACTTACCGTATGGGAGCTCAGAGGGGACCTACTTGCTATATGTGCTGCAGCTTGAAACCTTAAGTGTTTCTCTGGCAGATTCTAAAAAGAAGAGTCGTGGCCTTGGCTGGATGGAAAAGAAAAAGATAGCTGAGCGACTAAGATCAGAGAAGACGTCACCTGTTTGAAATACCAGCCTTCCACCACAGACCCCAATAGCCATGGCTCATTTTTAGAAAAATGAATATTCTGGTCTTTAACAGGTTATTTTGAAAAAAAAAAAAAAAAAGTAAAGAAATATAAAACAACATACAGTAACATAGTAAGATTTACTGCTGGAAACATTTTTGTGATATTTGTCCATGTGAATAGTCTCATGTACCAATACCACCATAAAAGGTCAAAATGCATGTAAAAAAATGCTGTTTTTATGCATTGGTCTTTGTATTAATTCTTACAATATCATTAAAAAATCTAAGCGGAGAGCGCTAACAACTTTTAAAATGTTAAAGTATTACAAAGAGCATAAATATTCCTCTTAAAGCTCATCTCATAATAGGGACAAAGTATCTTATTGAAAGCTGTTATTCATTCTACAGCCTCAGACAGTGACTCAGAGAGTGAACTGTACACACATGATAAATGAGACATCATAGAGGCATCATAAACGTTCTCTTTTGGTGGATTAACCACTTATGCATGAATTTTATGGCCTCAGGGAAACATAAGTGTAAGGTGGTTTACTATATGTCTTATTTGTCTGATGACAGGAAGCATATCTACAATAATGCATTACCCCCACCTCTAAATAATGTGGATGCCTGCTGGGGAGAATTTCTATGATTTTTTTCCTGCCTCATTTGTTGTGTGCATGTGTACCTTTGTTGACAGTGCCTGGGCATTAATAGTATATGTACACAGAGTAAATGAAGCAAATAACTTCATGCGGATTCGGTTGTTCGCCCCCCTGCACTCCCACTTGCTCAGGTGGATTCCATCGTCCACCAAAAGAATTGACATGTCAATTCTTTGGGCAGACAGCAGAATCCCCCTAACCATAGAATGGAGTCTATGGGATGGACGGAGAGCCTAGCGGGAGCGCACGGGGACGGAATCTACGTGGAGTTACCGCCACATTTACTCAGTGTGCATATACCCTTAGGGCTCATGCACACTGAGTAAAAGAACGGATTTTTGAGCGGATTCTGCACGAAATTCGATTAAAAATCCGCCTGTTTAATGGATTTTTCTATTGTTTTCAGTTGGCTTTGCACTGTGCTTTTCACACAACAGAATTTTCGTCCGTAAATTTCCGTTGCGGATTCGCTTTCCGCCCAAAGAAGTGACATGTCACTTCTTTGAGCGGATTCCGCTAGAGGAATCTTATAGAAGACATAGGGGCTTGAATTTAGATTAAAATTTTGCTTGAATTCCACTTGCATTCCACTCAAATTCAGCTCTTATTCTGCTCCTACTCTGCCAGAACAGAATAGAAGAAATATTTCCTCTTTAAGGCCTAGTTCACACTGAGCAAAACAGGCAGAATTTCGAGCGTAATCCATGTAAATTTTCCGCCCATTTCGCTTAAAATTCCGCCTACAAAATAGCTGCAGATTGATTTCCCATTGATTTAAATGGAATTTCCGCTGTACTGTTCACACTGCAGAATTGCGCGGAATTCCATGCGGAAAATGCCAATTCTTTGGCCGCATTCCGCTAGGCGGATCCCATTGAAAATCAATGGAGATTTAATTTTGCGCCTTGTAAATATTCAGCACTGAATTCAGCGCCATTTCCACACGGTCAATTTTTTTTTAATAGCAACTTACCTTTCCACAATGGCTTGTAAACAATTGTCCCATGTAGCTGAGTTTTAGGCTCCTGCATTACTGTAGAGGGCAGACGAACAACACTTATAAAACAGCATACTTCCTACCATGACTACCTTGAGAGACTATTACAGACCTTTGTCATGCCTTGGAAGGAAGGCCACAGAGATATTAACTCTGAGCTGCAGGCCATCTTTTCCCTTACTCCAAAAAACAAAGCTATAAATCTGTTGGTCAATGATGTAGATAGATCATTTCCTATTGTCTAATATAACCTAACAATACAACTTTTCTGTTTTGAAGTACAGTACTGAATACAAGTATATTTAAACAATGCTCCTAACCTATTTTATTCATTTGCATTAAACTAATTGACATTCCCACCTATCTACCAGAGACTAATGGCGTTTGAAGTGGAAAGAGCTGGCATTTTCATGAATTGGCTTTTAATGCCTTATTATTTACTCTGTTTCTTATTTACTCACTTATTAACTACTATATGGGGGTAAGCAGGGGGTCTACCTACTATGTAGAGGGGTACAGAGAGGCATAACTATGATATGGACGGGCTCAAATTCTATATTGTGGACAGAGGAGTCTAACTACAACATGGTGGAACAGGGGTGCCTAGCTACTATTTAGTGGCACACATGTAACAAACTACTATGAGGGATATAGAAGGAACTAACTACTATATGGCATACATAGGGGACCTAAATAGTAAATGGGAGCATAGAGAGGCCTAATAATATATGGGGGCATTGAGACATCTAACTTCTACGTTGTTGCACAAAGAGGCCATAACACCAAATGGGGACATAAAGGGGACCTACCATATGTGCTAGATGAAGGAACTTAAAATGATTTTCTGATAGATAGTAGAGAGATGGCCAGATGGAAAAAAAAATAGGAAAGTGAATGTCTTTAACCCCTTAACGACGCATTACAGATTTACCCGTCATGCGGCCGTTAAGGGTGATCAGAGAGGGCTCCCAGCGTGAGCCCTCTCTGCAGCCCGCGGTCCCCGGTTGCTATGTGTAGCCAAGGACCGTGGGTATAAGCCGCCGCGGCCGGCTAGTTAACTATTCAAATGCAGCAGTCAAAGCTGGCAGCTGCATTTGAATAGTGGTGGTGGCCCCTGTCCCTGGTGTCTAGTGGGGGATCTCCCCCACCCGTGATACAATCACGGAGGGGAGATCCCTTGTACTTAGCCGGCCGGGGCTCAGCGTCTGAATGACGCAGATCCCGGCTCGACAATCCATGTAGATAGTCTGCAGCAGACCAGTATAATAGAGCACTGATCTGATGGATCATTGCTCTATTATATACACAGCATTCATCTCTATGGGAGATCAGTGCTGTGTGTATAGAAGTCCCCCAGGGGGATCAGTGCTGTGTATATAGAAAACCGCCAGGGGGCTTCTAATTACTGTATGTGAAAACGAAAAAAATAAAGTGTTTTTATTAAAGTGACTGTACCACAAGGCTCAGGCTGAAGCACTGGAGGTGGGCCGACCTACCCCCAGTGGGAAGAAACCCCAGCCCCTCCATGACGTGACTCCATTAGAATCAATGGAACCCTATCATAGAGGGGTGGGGGTATCCTCCCACTAAGGGTGGGTCGGCCCGCCTCCAGTGCTTCAGCCTGGGCCTGGTGGTACAGTCACATTAATAAATAACCCCCTCTCCTAATAAAAGTTTGAATCATCCCTCCTTTCCCATTTTTTAAATAAAAATAAATAAATAAATATTTGGTATTTGTAATCGCCCGAACTATTAAATGATCACATTCCTGATCTCGCACGGTAAACGGCGTAAGCGCAAAAACCCGCCAAAGTGCAAATTTGTGCATTTTTGTTTACATGAAATCCAGAAAAAAAAAATTTATAAAAAGTGATCAAAAAGTCGCATATACGCAAACAAGCTACCAAAAGAAAGAACGCGGCGCAAAAAAATTACACCTCTCACAGCCTCATAGACCAAAAATAAAAGCGTTTTAAGGATGGGAATAGAGTGATTTTAAACACATTTAGTTTTTTTTAAAGGTTTACATTTTTTAAAAGCCATCACATAATATAAAATTTATTCAAGTGACATATCGTTGTAATCATACTGACTTGAGGAACCTAGATAACATGTCAGTTTTACCATAGAGCGAACGGCGTAAATACGAAACCATTCGAAATAAACTGAATTGCACTTTTTTTTCAAATTTCACTGCACATATTTGTTTCTGCTTTTTCAGCATATTTTATAGAAAAATTAAGTCTATATTTGCAAAGTATAATTGGTGTCGCAAAAAATTAGGGCTCATGTGCGTCTGTAGGGGAAATATGCAAGCGCAGTGGCCTAAACATGAGGAGGAAAAAACAAAAGTGCAAAAATGAAAACTGGCTCTGTCCTTAAAGGGTTAAACAGAGAAGTCATTTGCGACTCACTGGATATAATTGTACTGTCATCATTCGTATGGTTTGCAGAGCCTGTGTGTGTTAGGATCCAGTCCTGGTTTTATGTTTGCTGTGATTGTGGGCATTTCTGCCTCTTTGCAAGATGGCCACTGCAGCTTCAGTGGCCATCTTACCTGATCTCTGAAGCTAAAGTAATGAGTGCACCTGTGCCCTCCCCGCCTGAGTATCAGTTTGATCCTAGTTTCTGTCTGCCTCAAGCTCACAGACTCTTCTGTTTGTGTATTCCTGCGGTCCTCTTATTCCAGAGTCCTTCTACTAGACCTCCTGCTTATACCTACTGCTGCACATGGGATCACTCTGCTGTTTAAACTCCTTAGCAAGATTCCCCTAGTGTTACACATCCTGCCTGCTTCCCGTCATTGGCGCTACCGCTCACCTACCCAGGACCCGCTTCTGCCGTGTGTCTTCCTACAGATCCGTTAGTGGCACAGCCGCTTACCACCGACAGCTCTGCTGAACCACGTTCTGCTCACCTGCCGGACATCATCTAGAGCTGCTGCAACAAAATGTGAGTCTGCACATACTTACTGTGACTGTTATCTGCTGTATACACCCCTACCAGCCAAAGGCTTCCACAAAGTATCCACAGTGTGGATGTGGTACCAATATATGGTCAATTTATGGAGACTATTGGTCTTAGTATAGTGTAGGATTATTTAGTAACGGTATTGTAATAATGGCAGTGGTGATTGTGTGGCTGTATTATTTGTCCCTTGTTTACTGGTAAAATTGGTGAAACTGGACTTGGTGTACTAGATTTGCCATCACCTAACCTGCTGCAATCTAGTAGCAGTGTTATGCTACGTTTACACGGAACGATAATTCGCCCGATCGTACGATTAACGATGTCGGAATAAGGTGTGTTTTTTTCCATAACGATGAGCGTTTAGACGGTACGATATATCGTATGGAAATTCGTTTTGCGATCGCTTAAAGCCTCTCTCACACATTGCTTAAATCGGCGAACGACTGTTCACATGGAACGAATTGCAATTTTTTTGCGAACGATCAACGATGATTTAAGAACCTGTTGAAAGATCAATGGTTGATCATTCGCTGCGTTTACACGTACGATTATCGTTCGAATTCGACCATTATCGTGCGAATTCGCACGATAATCGTTCTGTGTAAACGCAGCATAAGGAAAACAATTTTTAACAAATCTCATCCACACAGGTTTTACCTACTGCTTTTAACTAGTGATGTACCAGATGTTCGATTCAGATTCCTGAATAAAAATTATTGTGATCAGTTTGGTTTGTGTTCGCCGAACATTCAACAAATAACGAACATAAAAACGTAGAAGCGTACGTTTCAGTCTAGAGCTACTCAGCTCTACCTCCCTACAATGACTAACTACCACTGTGGATATTGCTGCCTAACTAACTCCTTTCACTCTCCCTACTGAACAGCACAAGAATCAGGAAAGACTGTGAGAAAATTCACCTCAGTGGCGCATTTTTATAGCATGTACGTAACGTATGTAATGACACTAGTCGTACAGCCAATCACAGTAATGCCAGTAGTGACCATGGCTACTACATTATCTCATGTGCCCTTCTTTCCCCACACAGTCATTCGCTCTTTCAAATTGGTGGGAGGAAACTTGCGGAGTTGCGTACATCGCAAGATAAAGGTTTGCATGTTCAAATACATTAAATAATGATTGTTTTAACCATTCTGACCATCAAACAAATTGATCGTAATCGACGAACACAAGCAATTAGCGTCATACAAACATTTACTAACATGTTCGCTCATCACTACTTTTAACCTTTGCAATGCAAAGAGTAAAGGATGCAGGAGGTGCCTAGCAATTATAGCCGGTGCCCAGCAATTATGTTCGGTGTCAGTATTTTTTTTCAGGTTTACTATTGCTGTGTTAGTTGATCTGCGATGGTGCTAACTACCAGCGCTTACCGCTTGGAGAAAGATCAACACTGCCGGGACGTCTCACTATCCAACCTGCCTTTTCCTGTGATCTGACCGTAACCTAGGACGGGTGAGAGGTGACACCATACATATGCTGCCGATATATTAACATTTATTACATATGCAGCTTGTCATTATTATGTGAGCACAGAACAACTGACTCCAAACACTGTACAAACATGCTACAAAACTGTCTACTTGCTGAAGCCAGTAACTGAAACAGACGCTCATACTATCAAGTACTCAAACTATGTTTACAAACACGCATGAATATCTCTTACAAAGACCACCAGACCTGACCCAGGTCCTTACACAAAAATCCTATACAAAAAGGCCACCACTATTACTTCAAAATACTAATAACTTTATTTATATCACAAATAAAATCACATAATGGAGTAAAATTATGCGCACAAGAGGTACTGTAAAATTACACAAGAATAATAAGACAAAATATTGAATCTGTATAAGAGATATAGGTATATTATCTACCACTGGAGATGGTAGGTGAATCCCTCTCAATCCTTACAGAATAGCATGGGCTGGAATGTTCCTGCACAGAATAAGCTATATGCCTGCCATTGCACCAGTCCCGGATTAACAAAAGTGCCATAGTGAATAGACAGTTCCGAGTCACATAGAAAGTTCAGTCCCAAAGACCTGAAAACAGTACCTGATGTAAGCTGCGTGCTACCACCTCTAACACGCATGAATGTATGATTAAGTCATAACCATTGCCATTTGGACAATTATTGAATACTGCTGTTACATATGATCGCTTTTTTCCGAACACAGGCAATCATACAGATAAATGAATGAGACTTACTTTTATACAAGAGACTAATTTCTATTTATTCGTCGACAATTTTTGATCTTTTCCTTTTTTTCGACCTTGATTTTTAGTTTTTTGCTTTTAATTAGAGATCTCTAAGCTGTTTGTTTTTACTGTATCTTTCATCATACATTGTTCCTTACTGATATATTTGTTATAATAAATCTAAGTAATTAAGCAAATACTGTATTTCTTTAGCCACCCCTGCTTTATAATATCACTCCATATCATTAGCTACCTGAGGACCTCACTACACACTCTTGTCAGTTTTTCCTTACTATTTCCCTCTGGTATAGGGGCACAAGGTTAACCTCGGTAACTACAAGGTGCAGTTAATCTCGTACCACTAATTCACCTTTGAACCTATAATTGTCGAGCTCTGACCGCACATCGGTACGTGTGATAGCAGTGTGTGGCCGGCGACTGACAATTTACACCTATCCAGGCTGCAGGGCTCCTCTTGCGGTCTTCTCCTCGGGCCCCGCGTGCTTAAGCTTCAGCTTCAGAGCGGCCCGTCTGAGCTGACAGGCTGCTCAGCCAATCACTGGCCGGGACCGCCGTGGCCAGTAATTGGCTGAGTGGCCTGTCAGCTGAGAAGGCCTCTCTGAAGCTGAAGCACGCAGGACCTGGGGAGAAGCAGACCGCAAGAGGAGCCCTGCAGCCTGGATAGGTAATGTATAAAGTAAAAGCAAGGGCTGCAAGGACATCGGTAATGATGTCCCTGCAGCCCTTGTTAAACGGTAATTGGGCTGTTGAATAGACCCAGTAAAGGAGCGCCCTATCGGCCCGTGTAATAATACCTAAATGCTCTGTCCCCCAGGGGCTTACATAAACCTTAAGCCAGCTCTATTGTAGCTACCTCTATGTAAGCAACAACAGAATTAATAAGGCATATGAATTATATTACGCAACATAAAATAATCCAGGTAACATGGGTTGGCATTCATAAAACCATAAAACATTGTCATAAGCTCATTCTAAACTACTCATTCCCAGAGAAGAATTTTTCATTCTTTTCACATCAATGTAATTTATGCCCCATGTTGCTCGACAATTTGCATAAAACTCAGACATTTTCCTTATTGAAAAGAAGTTCTTATTATTAGTCAGAGTTCTTTTCGCTATATGATGGCACTGTTGTGTATGTACGTACATGTGGAGTCTGGGAACCTTCTGAATATCTGTAGTTTTTAGCAGAAAGAGAATATAAACCAAGGAATAATGAGAGAGTGCTTTTAGGGAAGTTTCGTTCATCTACTTATTGAATAGGAGATGAGCATTCATTAGCTTTGAGTGTCTGCTGTAATTCACTTATTGTAGACAATTTCAAAAGACGCCACAGAGGCATATTTTATCAGTATTTGTGGGCCAAAATAGACTGATTTTGGCACTGTGTTAGCCATTTGAAAAACGTTGTTTTAATTAAAGTAAATTAAAAAATCACAAAAAAATTTCAATGGCAAATTGTTTTACCATACAAGGCTCTTATAGCACCCATAGGGACTTTCAATCTGTGTCTCCAACCTTTGAAAAACACTAAGGGCCCTATTACACCGGCCGATTATAGTGCAGAAAATTTTTCTAATTCATCTTTCGAACTTAAACGATAATCGTTCGGTGTAACTGCAGGCAACGATTGAAAAATCGATCCTGTGTGGTTGATCTTTCATTTAGATCTGAACCAAAAATCCTCGCTAATCGTTCTCTGTAATTCCGCATTTGTTAAATAATCGTAATTTCAAATCGTTCCTTCTTTTGCTGGGATCAGATGGAGTAAACTATCGTTGTAACGATCGTAACTAACGACTGTCGTTCTGTTTAATATGGCGAGTGTTTTCAGGTTGATGATAAACAATCTCATTTGCGATCAATTGTCGTTAACCACTAATCGTTAAAAAATTGCTTAGTATAATAGGACCCTTTTCCATAGCCAGATGTCAACCTGTGTAAAAGAAAGCTGGCGCAGTCTGGAACAGACTATGGACCACTGCGTGAAAGCCAGTAAGTAAATGGTGGCCTTGAAGGAGCTTGACCATAACTATGATCTCACTATAAAACCATCTAGAAAGGGTGGTAGGATCATGATTATGGACACTACCAAATACAAAAAAGAAATATATAGACAGTTGAGTGATATCGGGAGGTATCAAATACTTCAATATGACCCTACCACTCCTACAAAAATCAGTAAAAAAAAAAAAAAAAAAGGTATGAGATATGGCACAATAAATCTGGGTTCATTGGAAAAAAAATTCATTTGTTTTTGTGAATCAAACATTTAATTATTTCTATACACTTTGCCTAAAATCCACAAGCCATTGCATGATCCATCATGAATATGAAGTCTTATATGAGAAAAAAGGGGGTACTCCAAAGGGGGGGATTCTAGTATGACATGGTGCTCCCTGCTGCCACCTCTGTATATGAGGGACTGTTCAGAGCAATTTGCTATTGCTCTGGAGATTTTCTGACCTGGATAAAAGTGGCAGCAGAGAGCACTGTGTCAGACTGGAAAGAATACACCACTTCTTGCAGGGCATACAGCAGATGATAAATACTGAAAGACTGGATTTTTATTTAATTTTTTTTAATATAAGTAATTTATAAATCTGTATATCTTTCTGGCACCTGCTGAGGTTCGGGTTTGTTCGAACCCGGACTCACGGCAATGATTCCCGCTGTCTTCCTCCTCCGTGGAGAGGGTGGATAAAGCGGGAGGACCGCCTGGAAAGCTGGGATACAGCCTATGGCTATGGCTGTATCCTGGTTTTCCAGGCGGTCCTCCCGCTATATCCACCCTCTCCACGGCAGGTTCGGACCATCCCTAGTATTCATGTATTACAGGGAGTGTCTATTGCATCTATAGATATAGCAAGCCTAAATATCTACATGGATCATGAAGGCAAAAGGGACAAATGTTTTGGGACAATTTCCACTGTTAATTTATACTCAAGATCTTGTATTTTCCTGCTGGTTGTTATGGTACTTTGCAATGTTTTCATGTCATGTTTTGTTTTTTTTTGCAATTAAGAACTGCAATGGGTTCAAATGTGGTGCCTGCATATGCAAATCAATCTATATGTGACACACCTGGAGGAGATGATTATTTATATGTCCCACCATACCCTCAACAATTTGGGGTAGTGGCAATACATACACTATTTCTTCCTCATCTCGGTGGTGGTGGTGGTGGGGGGGGGGCCTTGAAATTGAATTGTTGGAGGTAAATTAATGATGATAAATGTAGAACGAAAGGTCCATTTACACTATAGCTGTATACAGTGAGTCTCTTGACACATTATTCGACAAAAAATTGTTACACACACTTGAATATAGAGTGACTACTTATGATTCTTATAGCTGATATGACATGCATAATACAATATAAAGGGGTAATAATGTACGGAAAGATGGCTGTTATTTTCCCATTGTGTAAACATAACAAGTTGGAGAAACACAATACAATTACAAATAGTGGCTACTAGAGATGAGCTAGTAGTGAAATATTCGACTTTCAAGAATTTGAATCGAATAGGCACCGATATTCAACTATTCGAACAAATATTCGATCCCTTTAAAGTCTATGGGAAAAAAATTCGAGGCACTTGGAAATCCACATTCGACCACTTGGAGGTCACCAAGTCCCCCATGAAACCTCCCTAAATGATGCAAACAACTCCGGAATGACACTGTGACATCAGGGGGAGCATGCCTGGGCACACCCAACACCTCAAAATCGCAGTATAATACCACTCTCTGCAGTTGCGAATGCTCTACAAATGTTTACGGTAATGTTCACACATTTCCTTCGTATTTTGTGCGCAGCGTTACATACATGATTCCAATGTGCGTCCGTAGAGCATCACGTTATTCGCGCGTATCACGCATTACGCTGTACGAACGCTAGGCCGCAGCAGAGCAGAAATTAGGCTACTGGCACTATAAGTATCACGTACCTTTTACTCGGCAACTGGCACAATAAGGTATCACGTGCCTTTTACTGGGCAACTGGCACAATATGTATGACGTGCCCTTAGTGGGCTAAACCAGGGACACTATAAGTCACTTGTACACACAGGGTACTGGAATGAATACACCTGCTGCTGCTGTTATATCATCTATATCTTAGCAATGAGAAGTGCTTCGGACTCAAAGATTACCTTTTTCGCTGGATCTTAGCCCTGAAAAGGACTTTTGGGTTCAGTAGTAATCCTGCCTAACCAAAACGCTACTAAAACCTATCTCTCCCTGCTCCAAGATCTCTCTCTGGCTAAATTGAAAGCGCATCTGCTGTCGAGAGGCGGAAGTCAATTAAATATTCGAGGTCATGTGGTTCAGCCATCCAATGAGGGTAGACGCCGTTTTCGCGCTGCGTGTGTACTCCCAGGGTCCCTCATGGCCTCCCTGCATGGTGATTGGATTAAAAAAAGCACCAAGTGCGATGGGAGGGCTTTCGAATGTTTCCCACGTATTCGTCACACTACTCAATTGAATTCGAATCTTTCGAATACTGCAATATTCGATCGAATACCATCTCGATCGAATCGTATTCGCTCATCTCTAGTGGCTACTATATGTACAAGTAGACTTAAGTAAACTCCACTTGCTAAAAACCAAGTATAAACAGTCGTATTACGATTGAAACTAAATGCATATAAAATTAGTAATTATAAAAGGTAATAGACTCTATCATTTAGAGATGCCACCAGTAAGCACAACTTGTGGACAATAGCCTGGTCACTCCGTCAGCCCAATGGGTCTGCATTCCACCAACAAGAATAGTGGAATATACTTGGGTAATTGGAGTGGTGGAGTTAGGGACAGGTCACTGGAGACATTCTGCGGTGGGGTTATCCGAGTGAGCAGTGGATGCGTGGATGGAGTCTGTCTGTTCAAATAAATTTCAGAGATCCAAGGAGTAAAAAGAAAAGTGCAGTGTATATAGTGTGGGCAGGTAGCACAAATAAAAGAAAAAAACTGTTCTGATGTAAAAAACTGTTTGCTAAAAGCATACACATTGTAACGCCTGGAGTAGTGGATCCACTGGACCGTCACCAGCGATAGCACTGACCTCACCAGGGAGCGGAGTCTAAGGGGCCGCTGGTTTTCACCAGAGCCCGCCGCAAGGCGGGATGGACTTGGGACAGGAACAAGGGACAAGGACTAAGGTCAGGAACAACAGGGAGCTGGGCCACACGCTATGGGAAGCATATAGAGGCTCCAACACGAGGGACAGGGCATGCTGGGATTTATAGGGAGTGATTGGGTGCAACTACCAATTAGGGACGGACTGGCCCTTTAAATCTGAGACAGGCGGCGCGCGCGTGCCCTTGGAGGCGGGGACGCGCGCAACGGCCGGCACAGACGGAGACCGGAGCGGGACGAGGTGAGGCGCCCCCCGGGGCCGAACAGACCGCAGCGCCGGGTCCCTGCACAGGGACCCCGGCAGCTGCGTGGGATAGAGGGCGGTCGCGGCGGCGGCCCGGAGCACGGGACGCCGCCGTGGCCATAACAGTACCTCCCCCCCCTTTGGCCTCCCCCTCTTTCTAGCCTGCAGGAACCCCTTGATGAGATCTTTGTCCAGGATGTTAGCCTCGGGTTCCCAGGACCTCTCCTCAGGACCAAATCCTCTCCAGTCCACCAGGAAGAATCGTCTCCCTCTGACAGTTTTCATGGCCAGAATGTCTTTAACAACGTAGACGTCGTCAGAGACGGCTTGTGGAACAGAGAACGGAGACTTATCGGAGAACCGGTTGAGGACCACTAGCTTCAAGGGAGACATGGAAGGCGTGTCCGCATCGTAGGGGGCAGGCGGAGTTTGTAGGTGACAGGGTTGATGCGTCTTAGCACCGAGAGAGGACCAAGGAATCGAGGACCCAACTTGTAGCTGGGAATCTTGAGTCGAACATATTTGGCCGAGAGACAGACTTTGTCACCTGGAAGAAAATTCGTGGCAGGTCTCCTCTTCTTATCAGCCTGGTCCTTCATGCGTTCAGAGGCTTTGAGTAAGGACTGTCGAGTTTGTTCCCAGATCGACTGCAGGTCAGATAATAACTCCTCCACGGCTGGGATGGAGAGAGAGGCAGAGGAGGATGAGGGTGATGCCCGTAGACCACATAGAAAGGAGACTTGCCTGTGGAACTCGAGTCCAGATGGTTATAGGAGAATTCTGCCCATGGAAGTAGATCGGACCAGTTGTCTTGGCGGCTGGACACAAAATGACGTAGGTAGTTACCCAGGATCTGAATCACTCTCTCCACTTGCCCGTTGGTCTGGGGATGGTAGGCCGATGAGAAGTCCAGCTTCACTTGGAGCTGCGAGCAGAGGGCACGCCAAAACTTGGAGACAAATTGAGAGCCTCGGTCGGACACAATGTGAAGAAGAAGTCCATGCAGGCGGAAGATGTGTCGGAAGAACAACTGAGCCAGACGAGGAGCAGAGGGTAGTCCAGGAAGGGCCACGAAGTGAGCCATTTTGGAGAAGCGGTCCGTCACCACCCAAATGACTGTATTGCCCGCAGATGGGGGTAGGTCCGTGATGAAATCCATCCCAATGTGGTGCCAGGGATGGTCGGGGACTGGCAAGGGCAAAAGTAGGCCGGCAGGTCTTTGACGGGGAGACTTATTCCTGGCACAGACTGCGCAGGAAGCCACAAAGTCCTTGACATCCTGAAGGAGATTGGGCCACCAGTAGTGACGGGAGATCAATTGCCTGGTCTTTTGAGCTCCTGGATGCCCGGCCACCAAAGAGGAATGCCCCCACTTCAAGATACGTTTTCGGAGTGCGGGGCGCACATAGGTCTTACCGGGAGGCAGTCTCTGCAGAGCAGAAGTGGCAACTGGTACTAGGCGATCGGGAGGTATTATATGACGAGGAGATTCCTTTTGCCCCATGACATCGGATGCTCGGGATAATGCATTGGCCTTTATATTCCTCTCGGCTGGACGGAAATGAATGGTAAAGTTGAACCGAGAGAAGAAGAGGGACCACCTGGCCTGCCGGGGATTGAGGCGTTGAGCCGATTGGAGGTAGAGGAGGTTCTTGTGGTCCGTGTAGATGTTAACGGGATGTTTAGCCCCCTCTAGGAGATGACGCCACTCCTCCAGTGCCAACTTAATAGCCAGGAGCTCACGGTCTCCAATCGTATAGTTCCTCTCGGCAGGGGAGAAAGTCTTAGAAAAGAACCCGCAGGTTCTGGTCTTGCCTGATCTGTCCCTTTGTGAGAGGACGGCTCCTGCGCCCACACAATATGCATCGACTTCAAGTGAAAATGGCCTGGTGACATCCGGACGGACTAGAGCAGGAGCAGAGGCAAAGGCAGACTTTAGGCTATTGAAGGCTTGTTCGGCCTCAGGAGGCCAACGTCTGGGATCCGCCTTCTTCTTGGTGAGAGCCACTATGGGTGCGACCAGGGTCGAGAAGTGAGGGATGAATTGCCGATAATAGTTGGCGAATCCAAGGAAACGTTGGATAGCTCTAAGTCCCACAGGGCGTGGCCACAAGCGGAGAGCTTGGCCGGATCCATCTGTAGACCCTGGTCGGAGACGATATAGCCAAGAAACGGAAGATTGCTAGATAGTGGGATAGAGGGCGGTCGCGGCGGCGGCCCGGAGCACGGGACGCAGCCGCGGCCATGACACACATATAAATCTGCATAAAGCTACATACAGTATATTTGCAAATATTCCCAAATAACTACATCCCTTCCTGATTATAGCAAAGGAGGTACTATATATGGATAAAAGGGGAGTAGGAATATTTGAAGTTCATAATGAAAAATAGTACTACAAATACACAAATTGCACTGCACAACAGCTGATGATTGTGTGTATAAAATAATAAAGCTATTACTTACCTGTCCAGGCTCCCCCCGTGTCCTCCAGCCCTGTCTGAGGGACTCCCCAGTAACCGCAACTCTCACTTCTAGTCCGGTCTCTGGAGTGACAGGCCACTCAGCCAATCACTGGCCAAGAAGGGAGAACACCATAGCCAGTGATCGGCTAAGTGGCTTGTCACTTTAGACAAAACTCTCTTTACCAAAAGAGAGAGCTGCAGAGAAAGGGGAATCCCACAGACAAGGCCTGAGAAAACCAGGGAACATGATCAGGTAGTATATATCTTTATTGATTAACACCAAAGCAAGGGACATCGCTAATTTTTTATATTATATATAATATACACAACCCTTGCTGCGCCTTAATTGAGCCGTGTAATAGGCTGTGTGAATGAGCACCGATCTAGCAGATCAGCATTTGCTTATTGCGAATATCAAACTGTGTAATACCCTTGTAGATTGGCGTTTGCATATCGGGAATGTCCATCCATGTAATACAGCCCTAAGTTCAGCCAGTCATATGGCCATCTTTAGACCAGATTGCCAGCACACAAACTCAATGTACGCACCAATACAAGGACTTCTATTAAGGTCCCCCATTTTGATAATCAGTTGGAGTCCAAGCAGTCAGCCCCCACCAATGAATAAATGAAGAACTGTATCACCTAAATGAACAATGTCAGTAAAAATTTTAATTTTTAGGTTTGCACCACCTGAAGACTCCTACAAAACACGGGACATTTTAACTTCCGCATTTACGTTATAGCAGAATTACATTTTAAGCAAGCCTGTAATAAAACTGAGAAATGAATATCTTCAAGGCAGAACATGCCAAGCTTGTCATATCCTTCATATTATAGAACAGTAAAGAGCTGAAACAATCATTTCTTCAGTCAATAATTGTTCCGTAATTTAATAATAATGTGTAAAATTCTGTTTTCAGTTGAACTGAACACAACAGGTAGAAACATGTCACAATATATCACCCATTATGTCAGGTTTCATTCCGCATACGATAGAGCTCACAAATGGTTGACAATAGAAAATGCTTACTTTCTTAAAGACTCAGTTTTGCTTTCACAATATTTTCTATCAGGGGAATATAGAGCGTGGAGTTAATTACTGGGATGGTTTATATAGAAATTAGCTATACTACGAATTCATTTACTTCCAATTCTAGTTATTTTTTTTCCAATCCCATCAGTTATTTTTTTAAATTCAGAATATGCCTGATTGCGGTCTATTTAAGAAAGAAGGGCTCTAGGAATAATGTCTATTTAAGGTGCCCCTGAGGAAGCAAGTGTTTTGCGAAACGCAGGTTGGGGATAACACTCTACTTATGTAGATAGAAAAATTAAAGCGCTACAGGAGGAAAAAGTTAAACCGCAAAAATAAAATTTGCATCATTTATAGAGATGAGCGGACCCGGCGCTCTCTCGTCATGCCTGTGAGCCCAGCCGCATAGTTGCGATCCCGCGAATATGCGGCCAGGATATTCCAGGGATTTCAACATGGATTCCCTAGAATATCCTGGCAGCATATTCCCGGGAGTGCAACTATGCGGCCGGGATCACAGGCATGACGAGAGTGCGAACTGCTTTAGGACCAAAAGTCCTTTTTTAAAAAAAAGTAGAATAGAGTTATTTATGCCATCCAACTGGAATAACTTGATATATAAAAATTAAGAATACAAATATTTGTAAGCTGAGAGGTCGCAAACCCTGTAAGTCTTTTCCTTAAGTGTGCTGAAAGTGTTAAAGTGTCACTGTCAATAAAATTTTTATTGCAGAAATCAATAGTACAGGCGATTATAAGAAACTTTGTAATTGGGTTTATTAGCTGAAAAATGAATTTTTATCATTAAAAAGCAGTTTGAAGCTCTCCCCCCAGTCTTCATGATTTTCCCATGGAGAGAGAAAGTAAAAGCAGCAAAACAGGACAACAAAGAGTTAATTTACATTCACATTGCGGGCTCTCTCCTCTGACAGTCACCAGGGACCTCTCTGACCTCTAATTAGGGCTCTGAATAGCTCCCCCACTGAGCAATCCTTTGTTCTCGGCTCTCAGCTGCCCACTAATCTTGCTCCTCCCCCCTCCCCTCTTCATAGACCAGACAGATCCGACTGATGAAAAAACAGTCGAGATTTTCTGATTCTGAGGAGTGGACAGCAGAAAGGAGAGGAGGGGGGACCTGGGAAAAGGCTTTTTACATGCAGATAATGGCATATTTGGCTAATAAACCCAATTACAAAGTTTCTTAAAATCGCCTGGACTAATGATTTCTGCAAAAAGAAATTTTAACGACAGTGACTCTTTAACCCTTAGACGACCCTGGACGTAGGGTTACGTCATGAAAGTCTGTCCCCAGACGACCCTGGACGTAACCCTACGTCCTGGGTGTTTCTCCGGCTATGAAGCGCGCTCCGGAGCGGAGCGTGCTTCATAGCAGGTGGGGGCCGGCTGCAGTGAGCAGCTGGGACCTCACCGGTAATGACACGCTGCAGCGATCGCGCTGCCGTGTGTCATTAACCCCTTTAAGTGCAAGTGACAGGGGGAGTCCCCTGTCACTTACCGATCGGGACCCCCTCAGTGTGACTGCGGGGGTCCCGATCGTTGAAACGGACCGCCGGAGGTCTCTTACCTGCCTCCGTGCGGTCCGATCGGCGATCTGCTGCACTGAGCCTGCACAGGCAAGCTCAATGAGCAGAGCGCCGATAACACTGATCAAAGCTGTGCCTATGGCATAGCAATGGTCAGTGTAAAACACTATTACACTACCCCAAAACCCCTCCCCCAATAAAAGTTGAAATCACCCCCCTTTCCCATAATATAAATAAAACATATAAAAATAAATAAATAGATAAACATATAATATACCGTAGCGTGCGTAATTGTCCAATCTATTAAAATATAACAAGCGTCATTGCGAACGGCGAACGGCGTACACGAAAAGAGGGGAAAAAATGGGCAGATTACTGATTTTATGTTACATTATATATTTAAAAAAAATCAATAAAAAGTGATCAAAACGTCCGATCTTCACAAATATGGTATTAATAAAAACTAGAGATCATGGCGGAAAAAATGACACCCCAAACAGCCCTGTAGGTGAAAAAATAAAACCGTTATAAGTGTCACAATAGGCCTATTTTATTAATATTTAATTGCCAAAAAAAAAGGATTTCATATAAAAATATATATATAACATTAGAGAATCTGTGTAACCTGCATATGGTTGTGTTCGGACTGACCTATAGAATAATTGTATCATGTCGCTGTTACCATATAGTGCATTATGTAGACACAGGAACCCCCCAAAAGTTGCATTCTTTTTTACGATTTCACCTATTTATATCTTCATAAATAATATATTTGGAATTCCATCATACATGTTATGGTAAATTGAATGACTCCATTACAAAGTACAACTATTCCTGTAAAAAACAAGCACTAAGATCAAAATTTGCGCGGTCCACTGGGTCATTTTGGGCCTGGTCCTCAAAGGGTTAAGTTTCCCTCCAACCATGAATAAACTATTTTTCTGAAAAAAAAAAAAAGAAGTGTAACTTCAGGGGGGCACAACTTGATATATTGGGGAAGAGTATATAATTAATTTATATATGACAACACTATACTAATAACTATATATGACAACAGTGTACTAAATACTATACAGGGTCACATTAAATAAGTGATTCATATAGGGGTACACTATATTATTAGTTTATTAATGGGAGCACAATGTATTACTAATGCATGTATGGGAGCACAGTGTATAATTAATTCATATATGGGGCACTGTATACTAATTACTACATGCAACAACAGTAAACTAATTACTATATAGGGGCACATTCTAATTGATATATGGAGGCACAATATATAATTAATTAATCTGTGGGGCAGTGTGCAATTGTATTTGTGGGGCATAGTGTATTATACTGGATTTCAGGAGGAACAGTGTGTATTTGACTTCAGGGTGATGAAGGCCTTTGAAAAACTTTTTATGTGTTGCAAATCGGCTATATGTTAATGGCTATGTGTATGGATTTTGTTACCTATATCAACTTTCCTATGCTACAAAAATACTTTTAGCTTTACGGCCAAGTGTCCTGCATTTTTTGTAATATATATATAATGTTTTTGCCTCTTTAAAAACACATGTATAGTATGTAATTAAGGAGTTCCATTGTGGCGTTTGTAATGTTGATTAGTCTCCGATGTCGGCTTGTCCGCCTTTGAATTCTATGCCGCTCCAGGTGCCTGGTAAAGTGGAATCCAGTCCTGGGAAACTTCTCCCAGTTTCCCAGGATTGTATCCAGGAGGAGCTTCATGGAGCGGCACGGAGTTCAAAGGCATCAGACTGACAAGCTGACCGTCGTGACGAAGCGCTTTGCTTTACTATCACTGTAAAGTCGCTCGTCCCTACCTAAAATGTAACAGAATTAGCACCATAAAGGATTTTAAAGCGTCACTGTCAGCAGGTTCTTCCCAGAGAACCTGCTGATATGCCGCAGTAGCTGTGTATGTCAGTAGTAGATCGCGATTACTTTAACCCCTGGCCTCCCCCACATTGTTTGTAAAATCACTAAATGCTCTTATGCAAATTACTAGCATAAGAGCATTTAGGACATTGCTCCGGGCCAGAGAGCATCGCCGCGCCCCCCCCAGCCCGCCCCCTCCCATCCTGCCCACTATGCATATTCATAACTGCATAGTGGGCTGTATACACTGCGACTGCGCAGGGAAGCAGTCCCGCTGGAGACGGGCTGCTTCCCGCGCATGCGTGAACCCCCCGGGCCGCCGCCGATCCTCCGGAAGGTCCCTTAGGACATATAAGATAGACTTTATACTTACGTTTAGAGGAACCTCCAGGAGGATCAGCGGTGGCCCGGAGGATTCACAAATGCGCGGGAAGCAGCCCGTCCCCTGCGCAGCCACAGTGTATACAGCCCACTATGCAGTTATAAATATGCATAGTGGGCGGAATAGGAGGGATGCAGACTGGGCGGGGCGCGGCGATGCTCACCGGCCCCGAGCAATGCTTTAAATGCTCTTATGCTAGTAATTTGCATAAGAGCATTTAGTGATTTTACAAACAATGCGGGGGAGGCCAGGGGTTAAAGTAATCGCGATCTACTACTGACATACACAGCTACTGCAGCTTTTCAGCAGGTTCTCTGGGAAGAACCTGCTTATAGTGTCGCTTTAAACCCATCGTTCATTCTATTTTTATAGTAGTCTCTAATCCTAACTCTGTAATAGCACTGGTAAAAACCGCCCACAGCAACCAATGACAGCTCAGCTTTCAGCTCTGATAAAATTAAAGGGGAGCTGTGTTTGGTTACTGCGGGCAGTTTACACCAGTGGATATTTTACACCATTTGATAGTCACAAGCCACCAGTCTCTTGTGTTCCCCATAATATAGCACAGCACTGCTGTTGTCACTGAATATCTTCTTGGTTGCTTCCTGTAGGTAATATAAGAATTTCATCTGTGACGTGATGACATTCTACACATACTTATTGATATTTTAATGTATGCATATTAGAGACTACTGTAAATAACTGCATAGGACTAGAAATGGCTCTGGAAAAGTTCACGGCTTCTCTTTGATGCCAGATTATCACACAAAAAAAACTTGCTTTTAATGCTAGCATATATCTCAAATAAGCCAACCATAATTTCATATAATTAGAACAAGTCTCTTGATGTCAAACAACATAAAACAAATGCATTTATGAATTAACCATTTTAGCACGCTATCGAGCCAAAGCTTCTCTCCTCCCCTTCTTCTACTCCCAATAGTATGGTAAAAGAACTGTCAAGATAAGGAGAAGGCAAATGTAATATTTTTTAAACGGGTATAACTGCTGCTTTTGCCTTTTGATTTCTGTGCAATAGAATACTTAATATGTGGTACTGTTTATGCACAGAGCAAACATTCATCACATGTCTGTAGGTTTTCAACATAATATTTAGGCAGAAAATGGGCAAATAAAAATTAGAAATTAGTGCTTTGTAATACAGCTTGACCTTCTTAGACCTGTCTTACTTCTGGGTATATTTACAAATCGTGTAAAGAATTCTCTGATTAACTAGTGAATTCTGACTACAAACTGCCTACTACGTAGTCAGGTTCTACGGATGAATGCTGCCTTTATGCTTAACCAGCAACTTGGCTGCTCTCACTAGCAATGGAGCCTGATCCAATTATAAATGTCACAAAGCAGGAAAGGGATGACATAGAAACTTTACAAATGATAGAGGCAGGAAGGAATGAAAAGAAGCACACTGCCTCTTCTCATACGAAAGGAGGAAATGTGCAATGTGAGTAGTATTATACGTACAGGAAGACTTCAAATTTTTTAAATAGAAGTAAATTACAAATCTCTGTCACTTTCTGGTACCAATTGGTTTGAAGAAAAAAAAAATCTCCAGATCTTTTAGATTTTGGCATCCTCAAAAGATGTTCTATTGGGTATAAGTCTAGAGACTGGCTTGGCCACTCCAGGACCTTGAAATGCTTCTTACAGTGTCACTCCTTAGTTGCTCTGGCTGTGAGTTTCCGGTCATTGTCTTACTAGAAGATGAAGCCACCACCAATCTTCAATGCTTTTACTAAAGGGAGGAGGTTGTTGGCCAAAATCATGTGATATATCGGCCTATCCTCCCTTCAATACAGTGCAGTGATCCAGTCCCCTTTGCAGAAAAGCACCCTCCAAAGTATGATGTTTCCACACCCATTTGGCTTGTATTCCTCCTTTCTTTTCCTCCAAACTCAGCGTGTGGAGTTGATAATGAAAGTTCTATTGTGGTCTCATATGACCACATGACCTTCTCGCATGCCTCCTCTGGATCATCCAGATGGTCATTGGCGATATTCAAACAGGCCTGGACATGTGGTGGCATCAGCAGGGGGTCATTAAGTGCACTGCAGTATTTTATTCCATTATGGTGTAGAGTGTTACTAATGGTAATCTCTGAGACTGAGGTCCCATCTCTCTTCAATGTCATTGACCAGGTACTATGATGTAGTTCTGTAGTTCCTGACTTTTTTCAAAATCATCTTTACCCCACAAGACAAGATCCTGCATCGAGCCCCAGACCGAGGAAGACTGACATCTTGTGTTTCTGTAATTTTCTAGTAATTGCTCTCTCAGCAAGCTGCTTGCCTAGTGTTGTGTAGCCCATCCCAGCCTTGTGCAGGTCCACAATTTTTTTCCCTGGTGTCCTTAAACAGAGTGTGTGGACAGTTTTTTTTAACGAGTAGAAGGTGCTATAAGAGTCTTTAAAAGAACTTGAATTGTGAACATGCAGTTTAAAAACTGAAAATTCAGTATTCACAGAAGCTAAATATTTTATGTACTATACTGTTTATTCTACAATATTCTCCCATTTGTACTAGTCTGTAATAGTCTCTCTTCAGGCGTTACTTACACATAATAAATGAAGGCAAACAATTTATATCTGCAATTAAAATACACCAAACTGATATGTTTAAAAAAAAAAAAAAAATCCTTAAAAAACGGGGAACATTTTTGTGAAGTTTGCATTGGCTGACCTTTATGTATATCTGAAAATTTAATTACTTTTTAATTAACTAAATAAATCTGACGAATCCTGCAGCGACAATGGAACTGTTACTTCTCGTATTGTTTTAATAAATGTTACTTTGGTTTTAATACAATGCCATAAGAGTCACAGCTGTGTAAACAGCGATGACTTGTTTTTCATCTTTTGTGGGCAATATCACAAAGTAAATTGATGTTTTGATCAGAATATTTACACTTGATGGTATACTATCATATTTAGTGTTCATATTTTAAATTGTTTCGGATGATAGAACAGAAACGCAAGTGCAATAGATCATAAAACAGTACACCCCGGACCCATTTGGTTTTTTTGGTGACAGCATGGGAGGTTTCCCATTATTTCTATACAACTGAGGGAAGTAGAGGGGTATTAGCTATATGTACACTGTCTAAGAAAGAAACCAGTGTGCTTACCTTTATTCTCAAATGGGGAAATTCTCTGTACCCACAATCTGCCCCCCCTAAACCGCTTGTACCATCGGATAGCTGCTTTTAAAGGGGTTATCCAGTGCTACAAAAACATGGCCACTTTTCCCCCTACTGTTGTCTCCAGTTCAGGTGTGGTTTGCAATTAAGCTAGATTTACTTTAATGAAACTGAGTTTCAAAACCCCACCCAAACTGGAGACAACAGTAGGAGGAAAGTGGCCATGTTTTGTAGCGCTGGATAACCCCTTTAATTCAAGATCTGTCCTGGGGTCTGTTCTTCAGGTGCTGCAGTTTCTGTCCTAAAAAACAACTCTTAGTCTTGCAGCCCTGTGTCAAATTGGCATGGCCTAGTATGTCTGTGCCCTAGGCCCTCTCCATTCCTCCCCCCCCCCCCTTCATTATTAGGAAAACCCCAGTCAGGATTTCTTCTATTCATCACTTGTCTCAACAGTGCACATGTGCCTTAACCCCTAGACGACCCTGGGCCGCGGTCCCCGGTGCCGCTTGTAGCCCGGGACTGCGGCTATTAGCGGGCATGGTCCGATCGCTGTGCCCGCTAATTAAGTATTCAGATGCAGCTGTCAAATTTGACAGCTGCATCTGAATACTTCTTGCAGCCTGTTAACTGGTGTTTAGTGGGGGGATCACCCCCCCCCCCCGCGCGCTGTTGTAGCAGAGGAGCAGTCCCCGTGTCCTCACCCGGCCGGGGTCTATGCCGTAATGGCGCTGTTCCTGGCTCAGCCAAAAGCAATTGAGTGCCGATGTCATTGATCTATGCAGTATACTGCATAGATCAGTGTACTTATACTAGAAGTCCCCCAGAGGAATTAACACTAACCCCAGGGGGAATAACCCTCACATCAGGGGGCTTCTAGTATAGGTGTAAAAAAAAGTGTTATTAATAAAAAGCCCCCTCCCCTAATAAAAGTTTGAATCACCCCCTTTTCCCATGTTATAAATAAAAATAAATAAACAAACATGTTTGGTACCACCGCGTGCGTAATTGCCCGAACTATTAATTAATCAATCAATTACTGATCTCGCACGGTAAATGGCGTAAGAGGGCGCATTTTTGGTCACATCAAATCCAGAAAATTTTTTATAAAAAACGATCAAAATGTTGCATATGTGCAATCAAGGTACTGATAGAAAAAACACATCATGGGGCAAAAAATTACACCTGACACAGCCCCATAGACCAAAGGATAAAAGCGCTATAAGCCTGGGAATGGAACGATTTTAAGGAACATATATTTGTTGACAATGGTTTGAATATTTTACAGGCCATCAGATAAAATAAAAGTTATACATGTTACAGATCGTTGTAATCGTAACGACTTGAGGAACATGCATAACAAGTCTCTTTTACCCTAGGGCGAACAGTGTAAAAGCAAAAACCCTTGAAACCCTTGGGTTGTTTTCTTTTTCAATTTCACGACACAATTTTTTTTTCTGCTTTTGCAGTGTACTTTATGAAAAAATTCAGCCTGTCATTGCAAAGTACAATTAGTGACGCAAAAAATAAGGGCTTATCTGGGTTTCTAGGTGAAAAAAGGAACAAGGAAGAAAAAACGAAAACGCAAAAATTGAAATTGGCCCGGTCCTCTAAGGTTAAGGATCTAGCACATGGGCATTGTTCAGACAGGTGATGATTAGGAGAAATTTTGCCAGAGGCATTCCCAATAGTGAGGAGGGATGGAGGCGATGCAGATTTAGGGTACAGACACTCTAGGCCACATCAATTTGAAACAGGGCTGCAAGTTTAAAAGTTGTTTTTTAGGACAATAATAAAATCAGCCGAAAGGAGCACAGGACAGATCTTGGATTAAAAGCAGTTGTCTGACGGTACAAGCAGTTTGGGGAGGGGGGGGGGGGGGGACCAGAATGTGAGTACAGAGTCACTTTCAAGAGGTATTCCAACCTGAGCTTGTTATCCCCTATCCCTAGATTGTGGAAGCAGCATAGACACACTGTCACTCTATTCATTGCAAGGTGTATGCATCCCCTTTCTGGGATCGATGGGTGTCCCCCATCAATCAACTTATTATCTCCTGTCCTATTGATAGGGAGCTCAGATGGGAATAAGGTGCCTTTAAGATGCCTATACCCCTTCTATAGTTGTTGACTGAAGCATTGTTCAGCCAAGAGTTATCTCTCCTGGCCTCCTTATACACATTAATGTTCGACACGTTTACATAAACTTGTAAGCAAAACCCTGGAAGCAGAATTAATTATACCTAAGAGATCTTAGAGAACTCAGACCAGTAATTTTTATACCCTTGGTAAAAAATATTTCAAGATTATCTGGTGACTGTGCCATGGGCTATGAGACTGGCACAAGGCAAGTTTTAAAGGCAGTCACTACAAACAACAATCCTCATTCTAGTTGATAGGGCTCATGCACAGTATTGTGATCCCCTAGCGTGAGCTGCGTCTTTAAATGCCAAATTGTACAGACTGTAGTGGACGGCATCATGACAGTGACTCTTTGTTTCCCTTCCACTTTGGCCTTAATAGTGGGTAGGACTGTTTGTGGTATAAGAGGAGTGTTTTGCCCCTAGTATAAATATTAATATATGGGCAAAAAGAGAAAGGAGCTGCTGCACCTCACACCTATGTCTGACACTAATGCCTTTTAGCTACATTTAAAAAACAATGCCAGGATGTTGGTATATAATTTGATCAAACCAGATTGCCTCGTGTACCATGTGCAGGTCCCCTGGTACGAGTCCCTACACTAACTCAACACCGTGTCGATCAGCGACGGCCAACCCCCGCAAAGCGCAAGTAGGGAAGGGAGGCCATAGAATGGCCCTGCAACCCCAATGTCACAGGACCAAACCCCAAGGGCCCCCCAAACCAAGCAGGTGCCCCCTACAGAATGCTGTTTTGCAACCTCCCACCCAGCTTTTCTGTGTCCATACTGCTCTATGGAAGGGGCCGGGGGGATGGGGAAGCATAAAAGGAGAAAAGGCAGCACTGCACAGCATATTATCCTGCAGTCTTCTATCATCACGTTCCCAGACCTCCACTGACCTTTCTGACTGGTGAATCCACCTTTTTATGTGCACAGTCTCCAAACTACTAAGCTGTTTGTCTCCCCTCCCGGTCACTCATCCCTCTTGGTCCATCCCTCCTCCATAGATTATAATAGCTATAGTAGAACCCGTCTTCACTTTGCTCCCCTGTAATGAAGACATCTTTGCCTGATAATAAGCAGATAAGAAGTGGTGGTGGGGTGGGGGGAGGCAGCAAAACAGTTTTTTTAGTTCAGAAAGAGGCTTTTTTGCCTAATAAAACCTAATACAGTTTCCTAAAATCACTTGTACTATTGATTTCTGCAAAAATATTTTAAATAAGTTACTCTTTAAATCATAAAAAAAATTATTTATTTTATATATATATATATATATATATATATATATATATATATATATATATATATATAGGATATATATCTATATCCTATATTTTCTTCTTCTTCTGCTACACTTTAATTCCCCAGCCATACAGCTCATTCAATGCACTATATTAAGTACAGATACATTTTTGTCTACAAATGACTGTGAAGCCATTGTTACTCAAACGCAGAAGTTTATTGTAATGCAAGGATGCATTGATCTAGAAATACAAATACGGTAAAGTAGTAGATGTTAAAATATATCAAATTTGTTTGTGATGGTCTCTTCAACTCTGGAAACCACATTTTGTGTTGTTCAAACACACACACAAAAAAAAAATACAATTGAATATAACGTTATTGAAGGATCCCCACCAACTCAGTAACTCCTTTATGTTCCTTCGCTGTTCCCTCAAAGTTCTTACAAACCACATGAATCATTGCGTTTGAACTTCTCTTTTTTCCTCTGCCTCCTTTACAGCTAGTACAATAGTATCATACATTTTTATTAAATATTTAGGAATTATAGTCACATTTGTCTACTTTAGAGCCAGGACATTGTTATAATAGATGGTAAATTATTTTTTACAGCTCAGCAGTCTACCTTGTAATTGGTGTTTAGAGGCACAAAATGAGCAGGCAGCATGTTGGAGACAGAATACAGTGGTTTTGTCAAGTGGTCTCTATGGATCCGACAGCCTAGAAGCAGTATGTTTTCAGAGCAGAGTGATTATAGTTAGTTTTGCATGTTGAAACCTGTGCATTAATTATAATACAATATAATAAACACTCTAACGCTGAGAGATAGAGGAAGAATAACACTAAGAGGGGAATCTGTTTCATCTCATTTCAAATGGAGTGAGCTGTTATTTCCAGGATTGGAAACCTGGGTCAGCTAAGGAGCTCCAAATATATTCTAGAGATATAACTAAAACCAATAACATTAAATGGAATGACAGCTTATTTTCCACAGTGTTCCTTTAAGGAGTATTCCCAATTCAACCAATATAGTTATACTTATAGGTAGGGATGGTCCGAACCCTCGGCATCAGATTCCCGCTGTCTGCCCGCTCTGTGGAGCGGGTGGATACAGCGGGAGGACCGCCTGGAAAACTGGGATACAGCCTATGGCTATGGCTGTATCCCAGTTTTCCAGGCGGTCCTCCAGCTGGATCTGCCCACTGCACGGAGCGGGCAGACAGCGGGAATCATTACCGAGAGTTCGGGTTCGTACGAACCCGAACCAAACTCTGTTCGGACCATCCCTACTTATAGGGCTTGTCAAGTTAAATATTTATGCAAATGCAAATTAATTTTGCAAACTTGCCTCCTTCTCCTGATATGCTGCTCTTTCCCATTCATTATTGACACCTTTGTACGAGGATCCCCTGGATCACCGTGTGGTGGCGTTCCTTTCCTAAGAAGCAGATTCTAAGGAGTTCCCGGTTTTCAACAGCGCCTGCCGCAAGGCAGGATGGACCAGGTCGCTACCCTCAAAGGAAGACCTCGGTGTCCACTGACTGAGTGTTGGAGTCTGGGACTAGGTGCTCTTTCTCTGTGGTAGAAATGCAGGATGCAATGTTAGGACTTAGTTTAGACTGAAGCTAAGCTGGTATGAGGAATGGATTGAGATCAAGATTGCTAGAAGATCGCAAGGAAGTGGCGAATAGCCAAGGAACACAGATGTGGTTGCTGACTGACAATCAGAAACAACTGAGCAAAGAGGTAAGGAGGTGGAGACTATATATAACCTCAGGAGAACATGCCAGAAGACTCCAGAGCTTGTGGGGTGTGTCTATAAATACAGGTGGACAGGCGCATGCCTGCTACTAGAGGGAGCCCAATCTTCCAGGAGGGCAGCTCAGAACAAGAGAAGCTTCCGGAAGCTGAGAGAAAGGAAGAGGATCACAGTGCGGCCCCAAGCAGGTTGGGGGTAATGGACACAGTTGTGTGCTGTTACAACCTTTTTGTCTAGGTTACTGTCCATTTCTCTGCTCTAAAATCAGTGTTCTGGCTGGTGTATATATAGCTGTATTAATATCCTCCAAACAGTTCTGGAGATATGAACTTCTCCAGATTAGCAAGTAAATTACTGTAGCAAGTCAGGTGCACTAGAGACTGACCCAGTGCCCCCCTTCTTACCCATGATGTAGCCCAATGAATGTGCTATTCAGCCAAATTAATATTCACTAGGCTGTGTCATTGGTGGGAAAAAAAAGCAGTTCAATGGGGTGCTGGGCCCCTTTATGGGGATACTTGGGTTATTTAGGGCAAAAAGTTAAAACCTCTATCCATTTGATAGCCAGTGTGACTCCTAACATACTTGTAAATCCCTTCATTAACCAAAACTGATTCTTTACCTCAGAAAACTAGCTCTAAAATCTTGGCTGTGTAAGTCTGGACTGTGCACCCACAATCTGACCCTGTCTAACAGATAAAGATGATCTACACTGTCCCTAAAATGGAAATCAAGGCTTCCTTCTTATTTTTGAGCATCCATGAAGCTCAGGGCTGCTGTCCCTTGTGTAAATACCAGTGTACCTACTGCTGTATGCAACACAGTGCTGCAGTATAATAAATTCCTCCCCGAAGGTTGTCAGCAGCAGAAAGCCTTACAGCTCAGTGTTTGGTTTTCTTTCCTGCTGCTAGTGTTGTGCAAACCCAGTGCATCAGTAACCCATTCTCCCTCCACATGACATCTATAGTAGTATACTGTGTAAAATGTAGAGAATAAAAAAATAATTATGCACAATGAACACACCAGGGGTACTGTATAAGGCCACTTGCCACTCTTACTTTTTACAGAAATGTTTGTATACCACTGGTTGGAAACAGTACAGAACTTAGGTGATTAAAAGTGTTTTCTTTACAAAATGCCACTACAGATTGGTTTGGAAAAATAATTCAATCATTGGCTTTATGGAAAAAGTATAAAATCTATATATTTAAATTCTTGTAAAACAGGTGGTGTGGAAGAATGATGGTGATGGTCTGACCACAATTTTTGGAGGACATTTGAACAAGGGGAAGTAGGGGGGAAGCCTTCAGGAAGATGGTGAGGGAGTACCTTGCTGACCATACCAACGTCCTTACCGATCACTCTGCTTCCTACAACTATTGGGTTTCAAAGCTGCATACGTGGCCCCAACTGGCGCTTTACGCCTTGGAGGTGCTGGCCTGCCCTGCCGCTAGCGTGTTGTCAGAGCGGGTCTTCAGTGCAGCTGGTACCATAATCACTGATAAGCGCACCCGCCTGTCAACTGACAGCGCTGACAGGCTGACGTTTATAAAAATGAACAAAGCCTGGATTTTACCTAAATTCAACTGTCCACCCGGGAAAAAGCAGCTCAAGATGAAGATTCTTGGTATCTCCTCTCCTCCTCCTCTTCCTTCAATTCTCAGCCAACAGCCAAGTCTTCTTCCGCCATGCATGGTCTAGCCTAATTATTAGGAGGCTCAATTGTTTCCTCATTCACTTCTAATGGTTCTCTGTGTCCTCACTGCCATTCTCTGACGTCCCACTACGTCTGCGGAGGAGCGGGACTGGTTGCCGGGGGCCCGCCGATCGTGTCCCCGCCAACCAGTCAGCTGTTTTATTTAATTTTTTTGGTCTAGCCGTGGCCTCACCACCCCTGGTCGAGAGGCATCAGGTGTACCCTTGATTGGTGACTGACAGCTGGCCTAGCCAGTTAGCTGTCAGCACCTGGGTTCATGTCCACTAAATATCCCAGCCCCTGGACTCACTCCAATTTTTGGGTGGGCTCACTTGCTTCCTCACTCACTTTTAATGGTTCTATGTGTGCTCAATGCCATGCAGTGTCTGGCCTAATTTTTGGGAGGCTCACTTGCTTCCTCACTCACTTTTAGGGTGCGTTCACACCTACAGGATCCGCAGCAGATCTGCAGCAGAAAATACGCTGCAGATCCGGTAAGTGTGAACGTACGCCTAATAGTTCTCTGTGTTCTCACTTTTAATGGTTCTCTGTGTGCTCAATGCCATGCTGTGTCTGGCCTAATTTTTCGGAGGCTCACTTGCTTCCTCACTCACATTTAATTGTTCTCTGTGTACTCACTGCCATGCTCTGACGTCACACTGATCGTGCCCCCGCCAACTAGCCAGCTGTTTGGGTTTTTTTCGGTCTAGCCGTGGCCGGGGCCTCACCACCCCCAGTCGAGAGGCATCAGGTGTACCCTTGATGGTTGAAAATAAAGATACTGACACATTCACTTTGCTTAACATTCATGTATTCTTCTTTGCAGACATTTATCACTTTACAAACTTAATATAAATCCCAAACCCTTGATGGTGACTGGCAACTGGCCTAGCCAGTTAGCTGTCAGCACCCGGGTTCGTGTGTAATTAGCAGTGAGCTTGGTTGCGTGTGACAAGGGGCGGAACCTGGTGGCGGCTCTGCAACTCGGCAGCCTCACACATGTACCATGCTTGGCCCACGTCTTCAACGTAGTGTTGCTGCGCTTCCTTAAAACTTAACCCAAGGTGCACCTCATTTGTGCGCATTTCCTCAAGTCAACCAGTTAAACTAACCCCAACTGCTACAGTCACATTCAAAGTCAAATTCAAACTCAAAAAAACGGTGGGAGGGAGAAGTGGAGAGTCACATTATGCAGGGAATGTTACCCCAACTGCTACAGTCAAATTCAATTTACCTTCCTTGTCTTCTCCATTTCGAACCATATTATCTGTGGATGTCATCTTATCTCACGGGTGTCCTCTGCCATTCATTCACCAGTACCTTCTACCTTTTTTCGATATTGTAGCCGTTTTGGAGGCAGGATTGACCAGAGCAGTAATGGACATCCATGTTGACTACTGCTGGGCCTTTACTGGCATCCATGTTGACTACTGCTGTGCCTGCCCTTGCCTCCATGTTGGCTACTGCTGGGCCTCAACTGGCATCCATGTTGCCTACTGCTGGGTCTTTACTGGCATCCATGTTGACTACTGCTGGGCCTTAACTGGCATCCATGTTGACTACTGCTGGGCCTTAACTGGCATCCATGTTGACTACTGCTGGGCCTTAACTGGCATCCATGTTGACTACTGCTGGGCCTTAACTGGCATCCATGTTGACTACTGCTGGGCCTTTACTGGCATCCATGTTGACTACTGCTGTGCCTGCCCTTGCCTCTATGTTGGCTACTGCTGGGCCTTAACTGGCATCTATGTTGACTACTGCTGGGCCTTTACTGGCATTCATGTTGACTATTGCTGTGCCTGCCCTTGCCTCCATGTTGGCTACTGCTGCGCCTTCACTGGCATCCATGTTGGCTACTGCTGCTCCCGGGAGTTCTCTGTGTGCTCAATGCCATGCAGTGTCTGGCCTAATATTGGGGAGGCTCACTTGCTTCCTCATTCACTTTTAATGGTTCTCTGTGTGCTTAATGCCATGCTGTGTCTGGCCTAATTTTTGTGAGGCTCACTTGCTTCCTCACTCACTTTTAATGGTTCTCTGTGTGCTTAATGCCATGCTGTGTCGGGTATAATTTTTGGAAGGCTCACTGGCTACCGCTTCTACCTTGTTCACTCTGTCCTTATCGCCATGCTGTGTCAGGCTAAATTTTTGGGTGGTTCATGATAAGCTACCTCTGTTTTAATGGTTCCCTGTGTTCTCAATGCCATGCTGTGTCAGGCTTTTTGGGTGTGTCAGAGTTTGTGGGTGGTCCGTATGCCTATCTCTGTTTTAACCAGGCTGTTGCACAGAATTAGGCATAGTGGTGCCATTAGGCAGCCTCAGAGGCATGCATACATGCTACCCCTGCTGTTTCCTGTCCATTTCCGCTGTGTTTCCATCAATTTCTGAGGTTGACAGGTTTTCACACGACCTTCCCTCTACTGAACTTGAGTCTCCTGCAAAAATACTCGAGTCTCCCATTGACTTCCATGGGGTTCGTTACTCGAAACGAGCACTCGAGTATCGGGAAATACTCGTCTCGAGTAACGAGCACCCGAGCATTTTAGTACTCGCTCATCACTAGTTATGAAAGGGAAGAGTTATCAAACATGGTGTAAAGTGAAACTGGTTCAGTTGCCCCTAGCAACCAATCAGATTCCACCTTTCCAGTGAGGAATGAAAAGTTTCACTTTACGCCATGTGTGATAAATCTCCCCCTTCATTACCCTATTACACATGCTGACCACCTACTAAATAAATGATTTTGCAAAAGTGTTTTTTTTTTTTAAAGCATCAATATTCTACGTTCTGTACCGTGGTTAAGGCCAGTTTTAAATGGGCACAATACGGATGCTGAACACATAAATCGCTGCCCGACTGTAAGTCTAATGACCCATAGTGAAAGTGTCATAGATCCCTATGAGCCTCACCATTCAGGTCATTAGACTTGCATCTGTTTTACTCTCATCTGGAGCACTGAACGTTCTGTACAGTGACAAGACTAGACAGTTTGGAACATTCGGCCAGTCACTTTCACTGAGCAATTGTCATAATGTTCATGCTTTCCACCTCAGAGGCTGCACACTGTGATTTTCTATGCAGACTATAATAGATCACATGAATAAAAAAAAAAGGCTTTGTCCTAATGTTTCCAGAAAAAAAAAACCTTTGAAGTCTGTAAATGAGAGAGGATTCGAAGCCCTAATATGTTAGCTTTCTCTGTTTTGTGTGAATGTGCGATTTGTTAAGCAGAATATAAGGAAACAACATCATATTGGTGAAGGTATGGTTACACTTTACCTTAAAGGTGAAACTTGCTACTATGTAGAAATCTATAGAGACTTTAATGTGTGAAAAATCATTATATTTTTGTTTGAAGGGATTATCCAGCGAAAATCTTTTTCAAATCAACTGGTTTCAGAAAGTTATATAGAGTTGTAATTTACTTCTATTTGAAAATCTACAGTCTTCCCATACTTATCAGCTGCTGTATATCCTTCAGGAAGTGGTGTATTCTTTCCAGTCTAGCACAGTGCTCTCTGCTGCCCCCTTTGTCCAAGATAGGAACTGTCCAGAGCAGGAGGTTTTCTGAGGATTTGCTGCTGCTCTGGACAGTTCCTGTCTTATGCTAAGTTTACATGAGGCGATTATTGGCCCGATCGTACGATTAACGATTTCGAAGTAACGTTTTTTTTTTATAACGATCAGCGTTTAGACGGTACAATATATCGTACGGAAAAATCGTTTTGCGCCCGCAGCCCGGCCCGCCCGCAGCCCCCCCCCCCCCGCTCAACCACAGCCGCCCCGATCGCCCCCCCCCCCGCCGCCGCCCCGATCGCCACCCCCGCCGCTCCGATCGCCACCCCCGATCAATCGATCGTTATCGCAAAACGATTATCGGGCGAATTTTCGCGTTAACGATCAAATTCGAACGATAATCGTATGTGTAAACGCGGCGAATGATCGAAAAATCGTTCATTTTGATCTTTTAACATGTTCATAAATCGTCGTTCACCGATCGTTCCGTGTAAACAGTCGTCGCCCGGCCCCCGCTTGCAGCCCGGCCCCCCGCGCCGGCTTGATCGCCACCCCCGCCATCGCTCTGATCAACACCGCCGCCGGTGTGAAGGGGAGCCGTTTGAAATTCTCGGCTCCCCTCTTCAGCCAATCAGTACTGCCGTGCATTGATTGGCTGAAGAGGGGAGCCAGAAATTTCAAAGGCTCCCCTCTTCAGCCAATCAATGCACGGCAGTACTGATTGGCTGAAGAGGGGAGCCGAGAATTTCAAACGGCTCCCCTTCAGCCAATCAGTGCTGCCGTGCATTGATTGGCTGAAGAGGGGAGCTGAGAATTTCAAAAGGCTCCCCTTCAGCCAATCAGTGCTGAAGAGGAGCACTGACTGAAGAGGAGCCGTTTGAAATTCCCGGCTCATCTCTTCAGCCAATCAGTGCGCTGAAGAGGAGAGCCAGGGATGTCGGAAGACCTGCTGTGCGGAGCAGGTAACGTATGCTCTTGGCCGCGGCGGCGGGGGGCGATCAGAGCGGGGGAGCGATCGGAGCGGCGGGGGGACGAACGGAACGGCGGGGGGGGCGAACGGAGCGGAAACGGGGGAGGCGATCGGGGCGGCAGTGGGGTGGCGATCAGAGCGGCGGGGGTGGCGATCGGGGTGGCGCAGGGGGCTGCAGTTTAGCGGGAGGGCGGGCTGCGGGCGGGCCGGGCTGCGGGCGCACGATCGCAAAATGATTTTTCTGTACGATATATCGTACCGTCTAAACGCTGATCGTTAAAAAAAAAAAAAAATCGTTACTTCGAAATCATTAATCGTACGATCGGGCCAATAATCGACTCATGTAAACTTAGCATTAGACAGAGGTGGCAGCAGAGAGCACTGTGTCAGACTGGAAAGAATATACCACTTCCTGCAGGACATACAGCATCTGATAAGTACTAGAGGACTGGAGATTTTTTAATAGAAGTAAAACACAAATCTAAATTATTTTCTGAAACCAGTTGATTTAAAAGAAAAAGATTTTGCTGGAGTACCCCTTTATTTGCTGGATAGCCCCTTTAAACAAACACTAAAATGCTCAAATGCTTCAGTGTGCTGTTTCCGTCAGAGTCCATCTTGGAAATTGAGGTGGGATTATTCAGACAAGACCAAAAGATGACTTATTCCACAGAACGATTATCGGCCGTATTTAGGTGATATCAGCTGTTACAGCCGATAATCTTCCCATGGAATAGAAGGCAAGGATCAGCAATGATCGTAGCATCGTTTGTCTTTCAAACATGTTGAAAGACAAACAACAGCAACGAACAGCTACCGGCGCTCCGTGGAATAGGAGCTGCTGTATGCTATGGGCTGCCCGGACGATCTAGTGATCTAGCCACGACCCCCCCCCCCCCCACCCACCTAACCCGCTCACTGTCGGCCCGTGGAATAGGGCATTTAGGAGGACACTGGTGGATGGTGGAAAGGCAAGAATAGGTTGTTTGTCATGTCCTCCCCAAGGGTAGCAGTGAATCGAAAGTTTAATTTGAGAAGAATACCCCTTTAAGGGCAATCTAACCTTCGAATCAAAGAGCAAGTATGGCTCAACAGACAGCTGAGTTTAGTTTAAAAAAAAAAATTATGAAAAATCTACATACTGTATGTAAGATGTAATAGTAATGCAACATGCCTCTTTAAACCTACTGTCTCTTTTTATCCATGATAGAGCACTTTCTTCATTATCTCCCAGCATGTCTTATTTTCTCTCTGCCATTGCACTCTCAAAAAAAAGTATATAATTGAATTAAGCTGCAATGAAAAATTGAGATAATAGATTGAAAAAAATAAATCAAGTGAAAGGTCTTGTAGAGCTATTTGTCTCTTGTGATAGTCTTGTTTTTTTCTACTGTCCTTGGTAATCCTTCTTATCAAGGGCTGCTAAGGAAGAGGTGAGATGAGATATACGGCCTCAGCAGCAGCAGCGGGTTCTGCAGTGTAATGTATCTACTAGTCTAACCCAATAAAGATACAGAACATCTTACTGCGCTCAGGACTAAATGTGCAGAGAAGATGGGATACAGATGGGGTATACAGACTGAGGCTGGGTGCACACTTCGTTTATGCAATCCGTTTTTGCAAAAAAAAAAAAAAAATTGGAAAAATGGATGGAATTGTGTGCATGTGTTTTAATACGTTTTACCATTGACTTCCATAATAATAATAATAATTATTAAAAAAAGTTCAAAATGCACCCTTTTTTAACATACACAAAAATGTACTTAAAGGGGTTATCCAGCACTAGAAAAACATGGCAACTTATCCCCCACTCTTGTGTCAAGGTCAGGTGTGGTTTGCAATTAAGCTCCATTTACTGCAATGGAACTGAGTTTAAAACCCCACCCAATCTGGAGACAACAGTAGGGGTAAAGTGACCATGTTTTTGTAGCACTGGAAAACCCCTTTAACCTTATTTTTGCATACTTAAAAAAAAATGATGCATTTTTATCCTTTTTTTTTTATATAATAAAAGTCAATGAAAAAACAGATCGAAATGGATGCACACAAATGCATCCATTTTTCCATCCGTTTTTTTTTTTTTGCACAAACCGATGAAAAAAACATTGGAAAAATGTAGTGTGAACACATCCTTAGCAGAGAAGTAACAATGTGTGCGTATTACAAAATCACTGATTTAAATTTCATGTCATCTTTGGTTCTCATCTGAATAATTCCAACTCCGCTTCCGAAATGGACTCTGACTGAGACAGGACACTGGAGCATTTTAGTGTTTGCCCAACGCTATTTATTACCAATTCTGGCCCAACACTGAGCAGGAGGTGATACTTTACCGGAACATATGGAGACTATTCTTGGACAGCGGGATAGCGCCCACAAATCGGGAATGTCCCATTGGATCTGGGACAGTTGGGAGGTATGCATCCATACCTTGCATTAAGACAGTGTTTTTCACCTCCAGTCCTCAAGGCCCCCCAACAGGTCAGGATTTGAGGATATCCCATAAAAAGAACAGCTGTGGTGATACCTGATGCACTCACTATAATTATGCCATCTTTGAAATGTTAAGGAATTCCTCAAACCATGTTGGTGGACCATGAGGACTGGAGTTAAGAAACACTGAATTAACCCTTAGAGGACAGAGCCAAGGCCATAGCACTTGCATTTTTTCACCTAGAAACCGACTTGAGCCCTTATTTTTTTATGTGTGGTGAAATTGAAAAAGAAAACACATTTCGTTTATTTTTTATTTTTTTTTCGTTTTTACGCCATTTGCCCTGGGGTAAAACTGTCTTGTTATATATGTTCCTCAAGTTGTTACGATTACAACGATATGTAACATGTATAACTTTTATTGTATATTGCCTGTAAAAAGTTCAAACCATTGTTAACAAATATACGTTCCTTAAAATCGCTCCATTCCCAGGCTTATAGCGCTTTTATCCTTTGGTCTATGGGGCTGTGTGAGGTGCCATTTTTTGCGCCATGATGTGTTATTTCTATCAGTACCTTGATTGAGCATAAGCGACTTTTTGATCGCTTTTTATTACAACTTGCATGGATTTGATTCGACCAAAAAATGCGCAATTTTGCACTTTGGGATTTTTTTGCGCCTTTTGCGCTTAGTTTGGGCGATTACATACGCGGCAATATCAAACATGTTTGTTTATTTATTTATTTTAATTTATTACATGGGGAAAGGGGGGTGATTCAAACTTTTATTAGGGGAGGGGGCTTTTTACTAATAATAACACTTTATTTTTTACTTTTATACTTATACTAGAAGCCCCCCGGGGGTTAGGGTTATTCCTCCCTGGGGTTAGGGTTATTCCTCCCTGGGGTTAGGATTATTCCCCCTGGGGTTAGGATTATTCCCCCTGGGGTTAGGGTTATTCCCCCTGGGGGACTTCTAGTATAAGCACTCTGATCTCTCATTGAGATCTATGCTGCATAGATATGCAGCATAGATTGGTGAGATAGGCACATTGATTGCTTCTGGCTGCTGCAGCACCCGGGACTGCTGCGGTTCAGAGCGCGGCCCTGCTCTGAATACATGGAGGCGGCCCTAAGTCGCCTAAGGGTTAAAGGGACTATCCAGCAAAAATCTTTTTCTTTCAAATCAACTGGTTTCAGAAAGTTATATAGATTTATAATTTACTTCATTTAAAAATCTTAAATCTTCCCAAACTTATCAGCTGCTGTATGTCCTGCAGGAAACATACCGCAGCTGATAAGTATGGGAAGACTTGAAATTTTTAAATAGAAATAAATTACATGTCTATATGACTTTCTGGAAACAGTTAATTTGAAAGAAAAATATTTTTTTTGCTGGAGTACCCCTTTAAGAGAAACCTTCATTCTCTGGAAGACTGCTGTATTAGGAAAAAAAAAACTCTACTCTTAAGTGTTTAAAAAAAAAAACAACAGAATGAAGTTTAGAAGGGAAATACCACATGGAGACAGAAAAGAGCTGCTGCATCCCACACCTATGACTGACAATAATGCCTCTCGGCTACATTTGAAAACCAACGCAAGGATGTTGGTATATAATTTGATCAAACCATATTGCCCCATGTACCACGTGCAGGTCCCCTGGATCTCATGAGTCCCTACACTAACTCAACACCGTGTTGGTCAGCGACCGCCAACCCCGCAAAGCAAGCGCAAGCAGGGAAGGGAGGCCATAGAATTGCCCTCACCCCACTGTCACAGGACCAATCCCCAAGGGTCCCTCAAAACCAGCAAGCGCCGCCGGCGGAGAAATCGGGCACCAAGCAACACAAGTGTGTGTCACGGCCGCGGCGGCGGCCCGTGTTCCGGGCCACCGCCGCGACCTCCTCCTGCCCCATGCAGCCGCCGGCGTCCTTGTGCGGGGACCCGGCGCTGCTGCTAGTTCGGCCCCTGGGGGCGCCTCACCTCACCTCTCCTCCGCTCCTGTCTCTGTCTGTGCCGGCCGGCGTGCGCGTCCCCGCCTCCTAGGGCGCGCGCGACGGCTGTCTCAGATTTAAAGGGCCAGTCCGCCCTTAATTGGTTAATTGCACCTATCACTCCCTATAAATCCCAGCATGCCCTGTCCCTTGTGTTGGAGCCTCTACATGCTTCCCATAGTGTTTGGCCCAGCCCCCTGTTGTTCCTGATTCCTATCCGCTACCTGGTCCCTAGTCCTTGTTCCTGGTTCCTGCTCCCCTGTCACTCCATTGCTCCTGTGTTCAGCCTGTCACCTGCGGTTACGCCTACAGACCTCTGCCAGCACTATCTCCTGCCTACTGCTCCTGCCACGCCTCGCCTGCCGTCACTAGCAACCAAGCCAGGGGTAGCGACCTGGGGGTTGCCTGCCGCAGCAAGTCCATCCCGCCTTGCGGCGGGCTCTGGTGAAAACCAGCGGCCCCTTAGACTCCGCTCCCTGGTGAGGTTAGTGCCATCGCTGGTGACGGTCCAGTGGATCCACTACTCCAGGCGTTACAGTAGGCTCCAACCATGGATCCCGGCGAGGTGCCTGATATCCGTGACATAGCCCGAGTGGTCGCCCTACAGGCTCAACAAATCCAGCAACAGTCGCAGCAGATCCAGCAACTCACTGCCGCCTTACAGCAGCATACTACAGCCCAGCGCACACCACCTCCTGCTGCTTTTTCTACACTTCGACTGGCTCTCCCAAGCAAATACTCTGGTGACTCCAAGTTGTGCAGAGGATTCCTGACTCAGTGCACCATGCATATTGAACTTTTAAGTAGTCAGTTTCCCACCGAGCGCTCTAAAGTGGCTTTCATCATCAGCCTATTGGAGGGTAGAGCTCTGGCCTGGGCCACGCCGCTGTGGGATCGAGATGACCCTGCTGCTGCCAATCTCCGTACCTTCCTAGTCGAGTTTCGCTCCGTCTTTGAGGAACCTGCCCGTGCCTCTTCAGCTGAAACTGCTCTCCTCAACCTCTCTCATGGGAGCTCCTCTGTTGGTGACTACGCCATCCAGTTCCGCACCCTGGCGGCAGAATTAGACTGGAATGAGGCCGCTCTAATAGCCACCTTCAAAAAGGGCCTGTCCAGTCGGGTGAGAGACGTGCTTTCCGCCCGAGACCTACCTACCTCCCTTAACGAACTCATCCTACTGGCCACCAGGGTCAATACTCGTCTTTCTGAGAGAGAGGAGGAGGTCTGGCATGAACGGCGACTAAGCCTGTCTCGTCGCCATCACCAGCTGGCGCCGGTCTTCCAGAATCATGACGTTCCGGTGTCCCAGTCGACTCCTGAGATTCCTATGCAGGTGGACCAGGCTCACTTGACGCCTGATGAAAGAATTTGTCGTCTGGAGCTGAATCTCTGCCTCTACTGCGGTGCTTCGGATCACTTTCGGCTGAGATGTCCCCAACGTCCTCAAGCGTCCAGGAAACGCCAGCACCTAGGTCCGGTGGGAGAGGTCTCCCTAAGTGTGAATGCCACCTCTCCAAAGTTGTCTGTGCCAGTCTCCATCCAGACACCCTCAGGACAAACTCACCAAACTACTGCCTTTCTCGATTCTGGGTCAGCAGGCAGTTTTATTGCGGCAATATTGGTCCAAAGATGGCGGCTACCCGTGACCCCACTAGCCAGACCCCTGACTATCTCCTCGGTCACGGGCGAGATTCTTACCGACCATGTGCACTACCAGACCGCACCTCTAGTCCTCCAGGTGGGCACTTCACATCTGGAGAAGATATCCTTCTACGTCCTGCCTCATTCTTCTTCCACCATCCTCCTGGGACTCCCTTGGCTGCAATTATATGCCCCTAAGCTGGACTGGAGAACCGGGAAGATTCTTAGTTTGGGTCAGGCCTGTTCCAACCAGTGTCTGAGGCCACCTCAGCCCAAGTACTCTATGTTGTCACCCGAGCCCGCCAAGTCTTTGTCCGGCCTACCGGCGGAATACCAACACTTGCCTGATGCCTCCATCTGCAGGCAAGAAAGAGGGGGAGGCCAAAGGGGGGGGGTACTGTCACGGCCGCGGCGGCGTCCCGTGTTCCGGGCCGCCACGGCGACCTCCTCCTGCCCCATGCAGCCGCCGGGGTCCTTGTGCAGGGACCCGGCGCTGCTGCTAGTTCGGCCCCTGGGGGCGCCTCACCTCTCCTCCGCTCCTGTCTCTGTCTGTGCCGGCCGGCGCGCGCGTCCCCGCCTCCTAGGGCGCGCGCGCGTCGGCTGTCTCAGATTTAAAGGGGCAGTGAGCTCCTAATTGGTCCACATGTCAATCACTCCCCTATAAGTTCCAGCCCTGCCCCACTACAGGTGTTGGAGCCTCTACATGCTTCCCATAGCGTTTGGCCCAGCCCCCTGTTGTTCCTGATTCCTATCCGCTACCTGGTCCCTAGTCCTTGTTCCTTATTCCTGTCCGCTACCTGGTCCCTACTCCTTGTTCCTGGTTCCTGCTTCCCCGTTACACTTTAGTTCCTGTGTTCAGCCTGTCACCTGTGGTCACGCCTACAGACCTCTGCCAGTACCATCTCCTGCCTACTGCTCCTGCCACGCCTCGCCTGCCGTCACCAGCAACCAAGCCAGGGGTAGCGACCTGGGGGTCGCCTGCCTCAGCAAGTTCATCCCGCCTTGCGGCGGGCTCTGGTGGAAACCAGCGGCCCCTTAGACTCCGCTCCCTGGTGAGGTTAGTGCCATCGCTGGTGACGGTCCAGTGGATCCACTACTCCAGGCGTTACAGTGTGAACATAGTCCTACCACTCACCATTGCTCCTGCAGGTAGAATCGAAAGAATAGGAGGTACTTACCATGTGTGCACAGGTGCTTCCTGCTAACTGGGGTCACATTGGTCTGCTAGCACTCAGAAAAGGGAGAAAAGTAAAATACGACATGGAGAGAAGTGACCACTAGAGCAAAGGCCAAGCCTTTCAAAGTTTACAAAAAGATTGAAAAATTATAGGACAAAAGAAAATAGCTGCTAGAATGACAAAGAAGGGGTGACCTACAAATGCAATAGATGCAATAAAAATAGTGCAATAGATGAATAATAAAATATATAATATAATATTAATATTTAAATAATAATATATCATAATAATAAAATAGTGCAGTAGATGTATAATAAAATATAATATAATATTAATACTTAAATAATAATATATCATAATAATAAAATAGTGCAGTAGATGAATAAAAACAGGTATTTCGCTACAGTGAGTAACTGTATGTGGTGTGTTAAAAGCAAAAAAAGCTAATGAAGACTCGGTTGAACGATAAACAATGTAGATCATAACACACAGTGCACCTGAGCGTAAAACATGAGGAACCAGTATCTGTGCCCCCCCCTCCCCCCCTTGTCAATTTCTTCCTATGCCTATCTATTTTCTGCACTGTGAAATTACAGTAATGCTAACATTTCCCCTCTAGAACAATGTTGCATTGTGCCGGAAAGAAAACCTGCATGTTCTGGCATAAAATGTTTTCTTTATTAAATTACCAAGGCGTCTGTCAAATCCAATAATGTGCAGCTAAGCCTGGGAACTCTAAGCATGCTCGGTTATTGGAGAGCTGGAGAAGGAACTAATACGATTTCTAGATTCATTTAGAGCTTTACCCAATGGGAGTCATTAACAAACGTCCCCCAGTTTCATGGCTAAGTAACACAGTGATCTAGGAGTATGGGAAGATCAGTAAAAAAATACAGCCACAGGTCTTCAAATGCCAAACTATCCGGTTCACGAGGTTCGCTCATCTCTTAAAAAGTTATTTTTATTTTTATATATTTTAATATAATACATGCTTTAAAAAAAAAAAAAAAAAAAGTTTTGTCTTTTATTTTATCAACATTTTTTCTACTTTAACTTTTAGTCGTCCAAGAGGAGTTAAACAAGCTATCACTTCACTGTACAATATTTCTGTATTGCATTATATTCCTCTTTGACTGTCCATTAGTGAAGAGCGATAAATGTTCATGTTCGATGATGGTGAACGGATGATCGGAATGGTTATAACGATCATTTTCGAACATATTCGAACTTTCCAACTTAAGCAACTGTGTAATTTACGCTTTACGCCTGATAATCTGTACGCATGTGCGTTACTCTAGACAGAAACATACACAAATGTATACGCAACTGCGTAATTTACACTTTGCTCCTGATGTGTACGCCTGTGTGTAGACCATAATTTATGCTTCTACTGTACGTATTGATTGATCTCAACCGAACATCGGGATAATTGCTCCTCACTACTGTCCACCCAAGGCCTAGGGAAATTCACTAGGCCCTCAACTGCCATCTTAACTGCTTAGGATTAGGATACCTCCCCATCTGTTTAACCCTCCAAATGCTGCAGTCACTATTGACCACAGCATCTAGGGGGTTAAATGGGCCAGAACTGGTTTCAGCTGTAGTTGACAGTCACTATCTGCTCAGGTCTTGAGCTTATTGCATATTATTGTAGCTGACATCTTGACGAGCACTTCAGATGTCAAGAAGGAGTTTTAAAATAAAAAAATTCAGCCGAAATGTTTTTATTAGATTTTGTTCTAGTTTAGAAGTGTTATTGAATAAAATTATATGTATTTGTGAGTAATCTGAGATTTCATTAGTTATCAGTTATAAAAATAGGGTGTACTTTACTAGTGTCAGGATCCTGTGCTGTATGCTTTACCAATAACACTGTGTAGATATTAAAGGGGATTTCAGGAAAATTAACTTTTAGTAGGAGATCGTGGGGGTCTGACCTCTGTACCCCCTGCTGATCTCCATATCAGGCTCCGACTTCTGTGTACTGAACAGAGCCGTGGATACGGCACTTGACCCGCGGCTCTATTCATTCCTATGGAGCGACGGAAAGAGCCGAGTATACCTGAAGAGTGTTGTACGTATGTAAATTGCCCCCAAGTAGTCACGGTCGGCGGTGAGCTGCGGCAAGTAGTCATGGTCCCCTGGGCATTCCGGAGTGGTAATCACGCCCCTTCAGTACACAGAAGTCGAGGCCTGATATGGAGATCAGCAGGGGGTACAGAGGTCAGACCCCACAATCTCCTACTAAAAGTTAATTTTCCTGGAATCCCCTTTAAAGGGGTGCTCCAGCGTGGGGGCACTTTTTTGGGGGGACCAGGGAGGAGGTGGCTAAAATAAAAGACGTCCACTTACCTCCCCGGTTCCAGCGGCGGGTTACTCATCGCAGCGCTCCGGTCCCCGGCCACTTCCGGGTGTCTGATGCCGCCCGAGACGCTACGTCTCAGGGCCGCTCAGCCACTCAGTGAAGGAGGCGGGATCCGAGCGGAGTTCAAACGGATCCCGCCTCCTTCACTGAGTGGCTGAGCGGACCTGAGACGTCACGACACGCGGAAGCGGCCGGGGACCGGAGCGCCGTGATCCGGGACCCGCCGCTGGAACCGGGGAAGTAAGTGGACGTCTTTTATTTCAGCCACCTCCCCCCCGGTCCCCCCCAAAAAGTGCCCCCCCGCCAGAGCACCCCTTTAATATCTACTCAGTGTTACCGCTCCGGAACACCCAGGGGACAGTGACTACTTGCCGCAGCTCACTGCCCACCATCCACCGTGACTACTTGGGGGCAATTTACATACAAGGCGCCAAGTTTGTAAAGAAAGTTTTCGGCTTGTACATTGCAGGGACGGGGGGTGAAGAAGCATGTTTGGGAAGTGTGCTGGGTGCTGCTACAGCACATTCCCATAGCGTTACAGGCGTTTTTTAAGTGATTGGTTCCCTTTTAAACAATTTCTCCACAGATACAATTCTTCAACACCGATATCGGAAGTTATAAAATACAGGCAGAATACTTTGGGACTGAGTAAAGACAGTATCAATTAAGAGCTTGCTGACTTTTGGTGCTACAGAAACAACTGTAACGGGAGCTTAGCTAAGCAGTCCACTTCCAGCTGCTCATACACTATTTATTGCAAATCAATGCAGATCCAGTAAGTGGAGGGGAGGGAAATAGACTCTGAGTTGCTCAGAATTCAAATCTAAGGTTTAAAGGCCAACAACTGCCTGAAGATAAACTGTAATGTGAGCATTCTCAGCCCAGTGTTTAGAGCAATATCATAAATTTAATATATAAACACATAAAATGGTCCTTGTTTGCCCTTCATTACTTATGCCAAAGTTCTGCACTAAACCTGCTGTACTTACACTTTTAGGTCTATAAATATGTATATAACTAAATTACAGTTTAGGCCGTTATTGCTTGTAAAAGAGATAGTTTGGAATAATAGGATTTCATTAAAAAAGGGGTAATGCTAAATAATTTATTAACTTTTTTTTTTTTGTTTCCAAAAACTAAGATCAATGTACTTAAAGGGAATCTGCCACTGATTGAGGGCAGCATAAACTGGTGACAGAAATGCTGAATGGATCGGTGTATTACCTACATAATTTTGTTCAGCCGTTCTCCTAATATGCAGGAGAATAGGATTCTTGCCACACCCTTTCCCTTGCCCTCCAGCTGCTTACTGCCTATACACAGTATGGATAGATAACTGCCCAATCAGCAGCTGGTGGGCAGAGTTTTCGGCTTCTTATGAATATCCAGGACTACTGAGCTCATGCACATAATGGAGAGGATACTTATTGTCCATGTTATTCAGGAGGATAACTCTGGATCAGCTGCACAGAACAGAAGTGATACATCAATCTGTTCAGCTTCTCTGTCACTAGTTTATGCTACCCTGAGAATCTAACTAAAATTCTCAATAAGTCTGGTTTCACAATTTTTGCAATCTGTTTTTCTCATCCATTTTTGCAAACAGATGGAAAAACAGATGCGATTGTGCGCATCCGTTTTGTTCCGTTTTTCCATTGACTTCTATTATAACAAAAAAAGGACCAAAACGCATCCGTTTTTTTAACGTACACAAAATAGTGCTTGGCCTTATTTTTGTGTACGTTAAAAAAAGGATGTGTTTTGATCAGTTTTCTTTTTTTCCTAATGAAAGTCAATGGCAAAAAACTGATCAAAACAGATGCACACAAATGCATCAGTTTTTCCATCCTTTTCTTTAAAAAAAAAAAAAAAAAACGGATGAAAAATAACGTACTGTAGAAACGTAGTGTAAGCCCAACCTTAGCTGTATATAGTACAATGGGCACCTGTCCGGAACCCTCCTAGCCTTGTTCTCTATTAGTTTGCCATGTTTTTTGATCCTGCTTCTGCCTTCTGATTTTGGTCCTGATCTGACTTTTTTGTAATCATAGGGTCCTATAGACAAAGCGATTTGTAACGATTAACGATAAACGATCGCAAACAAGATTATCGTTAACCTGACATCGTTCACCATATTACACAGAACGATGGTCGTTCGTTACTACGATCGTTTACTCCATCTGATACCAGCAAAACAATGAACAATGTGCAATTACACTGAACGATTAGCGAACGATTAACAATGATTTTAGGTTCAGATCTAAATCAACAATCAAAACACATGAACAATTTTTCAATCGTTGCTTGCAATTACACAGAGCGATTATCGTTTAAATTCAAACGATATAACGATTTTTCGTTTGATAATTGTCCCGTGTAATAGGGCCCATAGTATATCCGGCTTGCTGAAATAAAAAGAATAGAAACACGTGCAGCGTGCGCTCCCTGAGACTACAGCTGGGAATGCCAGTGACAAGAAAACTGCAGAGATCCTAATTTAAAAAGAAGAGGTTATTGAAGCAAACAGCTAAATAATGTTCATCAAGCTGTAATTTGAGTGTTTTCACATTGGAAGCCGTTTGTTATTCATAGACCAAAGGCGGATAATTGAAGCTGCTCATTGTGCATGTACAGTATACAATTACAGTGAAGAAGGACATAATAGAATAATCTATATGTTTATTGCATCGTCCTCCAAACTCTTACTTTTTATAGTGATGGGATCAGGGACTTGAAGGGGTTATCCAGCGAAAATCTTTTTCTTTAAAATCAACTGGTTTCAGACAATTATAAAAATTGGTAATTTACTTCTATTTAAAAATCTCAAGTCTTCCCATGATTATCAGCTGCTGTAAGTCCTGCAGGAAGTGGTGGTTTCTTTCCAGTCTGACACAGTGCTTTCTGCTGCCACCTCTGTCCATGTCAGGAACTGCCCAGAGAAGCAGCAAATGCCCATGGAAAACCTCTCTTGTTTTGGATAGTTCCTAATATGGACAGAGGTGTCAGCAGAGAGCCCTGTGTCACACTGAAAAAGAAAATACCACTCCCTGCAGGACATACAGCAGATGATAAGTGTGGGAAGACTTGAGATTTTTTTTTTCTGAAGCCAGTTGATTTGAAAGAAAAAGATTTTCGCTGGATAACCCCTTTAAAATTAGCCCTCGCACTCAAACCACACATACCATATTATGGATAGCAGGGTATATACATGCTGTAGCAAATTCAATTGGCAATGTCTCCCTTAAATATGTGAACCTCTCCATCAACAAATAAAATTAAAGATATAACATAATCCTCTGTGGATTCCATGTTGCATATTTGTTTAAACTCATTAAATCAGCAACATCAGATCTACAATGGATTACATAGGAATGTGTCCTTAAAGAGAATTTGTGAGGTCTATACCAGGTACAGAGCTGGAGATGCCAACAGATAGATGCAAGGGAGGTATAAGTTACTGGACCTTTAGTCTAGTGCAAACTTTTATAATCATCCTTTTAATTACCAGCTGGTGTCACAGAGGCGGGGCACTTCAGCTAGTTATGAAAAAGACACTGGACTAAAGGTCCTGTCTCTTATAATTCCCCCACATCTGTCTACTAGAATCTACTGCTATGTACCAGGTATAGATCTCACAAATTCCCTTTAAAGGGGTTATCCAGGTGTAAAAAAACATGGTAGCTTTTTTCCACAAACAGCACCACATTTTTCCTCAGTATGTGTTCTTTCTATCTATCTATCTATCTATCTATCTATCTATCTATCTATCTATCTGAGATCTATCAGGTTGTTCTCTACTGCACAGCGCAAGACTACTGAGAAACCTCTGAAGTCTACTACACCCAGAACACCGATGACTGGGGTTCATATTACCCACTTAGGATGGGTAGCACACAACTAGGGGCATAAGGCAATTGAGAGCCACTATTGGCATTCATGAGTATGAGCATCTTCTTATCTCATCTGTATCTACACCTGTTTCGGCAGAGCACGTTCACTACTTTGGGCAGGGCTCCTCTGGCAACACCTCTCCTCTTTTCTCTCTCTACAAAGCACCTACTTCTCCAAGCACTGGTTCTACCAGCAACAATGTTCTGTGTTAAAGAATTGCACTGTATTTATCACGTATACTGTTCATTTTGAGCTATTATCCAGTAAAGAGTTATATATTTACTAATCGCATAGGACTCTGTTCTACTCTGTTAGTACCTGCACCTACACACCATCATATACTTGGGTTATTTTCTCTTTCTGTGAGTGGCAGAACCAACAACCCAGGATTGGTCTGTGACCACTCCAGGCTACTGTGACAAGTGCCCCAGTGACCCTAAATGCCCCTTGAGGTTACCGACCATGGGGACAGCCGACTGCTGAGCTGGTCCATCACAGAAGGATACGTGAAAAATAATTTTATACATGTTAATACTGTATCTCTGAAAAAATATACAAGAGGCAAATATTATCACCATACATATTACCACTATACTGTTATTGAGCAAACCCAGTATACTGAGATTGATACTACCAATAAACAAGTAACAAACAATGACACCACACCATGCCCACTACCATTGCCATCACGTATGGAACAATACCACTATACTGTCACTAAATAAAATAAAAAGTGTCACCATATAAAATATAATTACCAATAATACCAGTATATACAGGACAAATAATATGCAGTGGCTGGATAATACAACTATACTGTCAGTGAATAAAATCCACTATATAAAGACCAATATTCTCCCTAAGTGATTATAGTGCAGTTACATCCAGGGACTCTTCTCTTTATGAATTTCAAGTGGCATTTTTAAGCAAAGTTGTTGGCTTTTTCTTTTCTTCACCATCTGGCCATCATGAGGACTTCTACTGCCATCTCCCCATGATCTGCCAGACAAACATTTTTGGCTCCTTGCTCCAGCATCATCCTCATCTCAAACTCTCCATGTTTATTTCTCTATGCAGTAACAGTGCCCCTCTGTGCCCCTATATAAGCAGTTATGCCCAATATGTGCTTCCAAATAGTAGGCAACTCTGTTCCCCCTACATGATAAACAATCATTCTCTGTGCCCACATATTATACAGACCCTCTCTGCATCCTCATTTAGTATACACCCCTCTGTGCCCAATTTCAGTCTACCTTTCTGTGCCCCCATACAGTATAGACCCCTCTGTGCCCTATTTCAGTGTAGACCTCTCTCGGCTGCATATAGTATAGGACCCCTGTATTCTTCCATATAATATAGTCCCTCTCTGTGCATTCACATAGTATAGACATACTATAGATCCCATAGTAGCAGTAATGTAGTACCATTGCAGTAACCAGCCCCCCTCCTCCACTGTAGGTAACCCCACTGAAGCAGTAGCAATCCCACTGCTGTTACCCCTCCATATAGCATTCCCACTGTAGTAAACCCCCCATTGATCATCGTACTGTAGCAGTAATGCAGTAACCCCTTTCTCCCCCCTCCCCCCCCCAAAAGGAAAAAAAAAAATCCAGCACCGCCGCCAAGCATGCAATGCATGCTTTCACTTCTTCTACATTTGAAAAAGAAAAAGTAAAATCCAGTTAAGGTGAAGGTTTTATAACTCAGTTCCATTGAAGTTACACGCTTAAAGGGGTTATCCAGCGCTACAAAAACATGGCCACTTTTCCCCCTACTGTTGTCTCCAGTTCAGGTGTCGTTTGCAATTAAGCTACATATACTTCAATGGAACTAAGTTTCAAAACCCCACCCAAACTGGAGACAACAGTAGGGGGAAAGTGGCCATGATTTTGTAGCGCTGGATAACCCCTTTAAACAGACCTTGCAACGTGATGAAGCCCATATAGTGAAGTCTTGTTTGTGCTCCATTATGTACTAGTATTATAAATGGCTTACCTGTGCTTTTCACAAAAGCCATCGCTATGCAAGGTGCATATTTGGAAGGAAAATAAAAAGCAAGCGCCTGTGATGTCTTAACAATTCTCATTACTCCCATATATTTTGCGAGAGAAAATTTACATTCTTGCCTCAGAGAAATATTAAACCTTGTTCAGTTCATACATGAGAATTATGATAATTCTTTCATTTCTGACTCGGCAAGGATGAGATGAGCCTCTTAACTTTGCAGGGTATTAAATCTTCTGCAGACAAAGGTAAGGATTTGGAAAGCTTCTTTATTGCACACGTAGATGTCTTATAGGAAAACAGGCCGTAAAATATACTGGTTCTCAGAAAACATTTCAAGTTCACTTTCAATCTCGGAGAGGTAACCCCTACTTTATTAGGAGTCTACAAAGACTTTAATATTCACAGGATGACAAAATTAGATTCGAAAATGCATTTTTGATTGCCCAGGTATTGGCCAGCTTCATCGGATAGATTGACTTTTTTGGCTATACGTACTTCTATATTAACCCATTACCAACACTGTGATAAGTCTTTATTTTTCATCAACTTAACCCCCTTCCCGCCTTCGATGTTAATTTATGCTGCAGGATGACACAGGCATACAAGCTGTGCCTGTGTCATCCGCGGTGGGTCCCGGCTATTAGTGATAGCCAAGGACCCGCCGCTACTCCCAGCACCGGAGCAGCGTTCTGGTGCTGAGAGTTAACCCTATAGATACTGCGGTCAGCACGACCGCAGGACCTATAGGGCTCATGAAAAAGAATTCTCCCTCTACAAAGGGAGAATTCTCTGTCTGGTGTCCATCGGGGCTCTGCAAACTGATCGCAGAGCCCCGATGGTAGCCATGGAAACCAGAAGTCTCAGGCTACAGAGGCAAGTGGGGGAAGGGAGGTAAGGCAGGGCGTGCGCGAGGAGGAAGGCAGGGTGGGGGCGCCGGGCACGTGACCATGTGCTTTTCTTCCTCCCCTCTCTCCCCTGCCGCTGTCACAAGATTGTGACAGTGGCAGGGGACAGAGGAGAGGGGCCAGTTATTATGTTTATTTATATTTGTTGGATGTTTATTTGTTTATATTTTATTTATAACTCTTAACAGCCATAAAAGGGATGCTTGGTTCAGTTGTGGGCTGTATTGCAGTGTCACGTGACTCCTCAATTATTGTACCGAGCTTTAATTAAGGTAACAGGAATTCGAAGATGGAGACCTTTACTGGCCCTCTAATTGCTATATTACCCATGTAGCACAACCAGGGAAGTCAGGGATGTCAATTTGACAGATACTTTTGACCACGCAGGGATCTGAGCTGTCTACAATTCCAGCAGCTGAATATGTTCACACTGCAAAAAAAAAAAAAGAGAAAAGGCATCTTTTTTCTTTTTTTTTTTTTTATTTGTTGTAGAAATGAAATGCTGCGGCACTCACAAGCTGACTGCACAACTGAATTTATTCCATCCCATGGTAGAGGATGCAAACAGACGGGCTACAATTGTTTCGCGCTACAAGCGCTTCCTCTCGACTATTACTGTGTACCTCTACAACAACCCCAAAATACGTGAGCCTTCTTAAAGAGCTACACCGTGTGAATGTGAATATTGTCTAAGAAACTGCAGAGCACCAGATATGCTAAAAAATACCAGGTGAGCAGTGGAATGGACTGATACAGTGTGTTGCCGCAGTTAACAGTGCCAGGACGAATTTCTACTGTACATGTTGGAACATTTACTATCACTGCACACCTGGCGTGCACCAGGGAGAAGACGCAGATTCACCCTTCTTTCTGGCATACACCTGCTGTATCCCCCGCTTACCTGAAACAGGTGTAGATTCGCTGCACAGAGCCTGCGCTGGTCGCAGGCCCGAGCAGTTATGCTAAGAGGCGTGCATCCTAAAAAGGGGGCGGGACTTTATTTAATACTAGGGTATAAGTATGCCACACCCAAAAGGGCCGAACTAGAATAATGTACCAACAGCCGTCATTGAAATGATGAGCGCCTAAAACGCGAACTGACTGACTCAAAATGTACTCATGGACATCATTTTGAGAGAAAAATACGGACATAATAAAACGTCATGTGAACAAAGCCTATAGGTGTCATCTATAGCTGACAGCCAGCGCCCGCTGTACATGTAATAGTTTTTAAAGGGAATATATCGCCTAGATTTGTTATTTCCGATTAAATCTAGATACTGAAACATCTTTTTTTGTTCTTTTTATCTATCTATATTTTCTATTCGTAATTTTTTACATTTTATTTGTAGTACCTTGTTATGGTGGCTGCCATCTTGTCTATGCTGTTTTTAACAGCATTAAGCGATGTGCTTTACAGCAAGCCTCATGGACATAGACACAATAAACAGCTCAGACCCTATTCTCTTGTATAGGACACATTTGTTAGTATGCTCAGTGAACTTGGACATGGTTTGATAAATCTCCCCCATTGTTTAAAAAACAGATGTAATTCCAACAACCATTAAAATAAAGAGCATGTTCATTATTTGTAGTCACTAATGAGGATTAATGACTGGAACAACAACAATCAGTGGTAAAACTGTAAAAATAATTTGTGAGAATGTCAAATAATTGGTAGAAATCTTAATTTTTAGAAAAACAGACAATTTTTATAATTAAAAAAAAATGATTGAATAAACAGTGTGTGAACATAGCCAAAAAATAAAGGCAGTGTTACGTAAATTTTATTTGCTAACTTCCTGTACATAGGTTTGTCTTCTGTCAGAGTTCATTCTGTGTGTGTTCTTTCTGACCTTATTCACACTTAATACTCTGCTGCAAGGGAGCCCGGCATCATGCCTTCTCCTAAATCCTCTTCTTTGGTGCCCGTGGGGTTAGGCTTTCAAGTGTTACTAGCTGGCTGTTATTGGTCTTAATCACTGCTGTCAGACTCTTTGCTCCTATCAGGGGCTGGGGGGTGGGAGTTCTGGCAGCATTTATTCTGGTGGTTTACACCCTGTAGTTGCAGTGTATGTTTTGTCTCCAGCTATACCAGCGTTGAACTGCTTGTGATTTGACTCTTGGACTTCATCTCTGCCTCATCCTTTGTATTATGTTACCTCTTGTGCTTGACCTTGGACCACACTGTTAACCATGTGCTTGGTGATTTGGATTTTGATGTTAAAGCGACTCTGTACCCACAATCTGCCCTAGTCGCTTTAACTTCTTGGACTTGGACTGTCTGACCTGTCTATTATTATACCTGTCTAAGTGTTCTGTCTTCCGCCCCGTGTCCCTAGTTAGGCTAGGGACTGTCTCCCAGTTGCTGGTCTAGGGTTAGCCTTGGGCAGCAAGTAGGCAGGGACAGGGGTTGCGGGTTGAGAGAAAAGACTGCCATTTTCCCGGACCCCAGGACTTCCTGACACTGACATGGATCAGGTTTTTTTCTGCCAACAATACTGGGTCCGCTTAATTCATCAGTTCTTTTGCTAAAAAATCATCAGGAAACCTACTCCGTAGGTTTCCTGGCACACACACTTGTGCACAGGGGATTTATGTAGAGGCAGTGCATATCTACATAAATCTTCGTACTGTCGGTGCTGCAGGGACATTTTAAAGTCCGGCGCAGAAAACACCGGACTTAATAAATGTCCCCCATAGAGTAGACATCCTTCAAATGTGCAAAGATCTATTAAACAACCTGTATCACATTGGTAAATCTGGTCCACTTAAAGGGCTACTCTAAGTTTGCACATATATAGGCTATGTTTACATATAAAATTTTGATCAGTATTTTAACCAGGATTGGTTTAGAAACACAGAAAAGGTGTAAATCCATGATCCATTTCTTTGTCGCTTCTAGAGATGTGCCCACTTTTGAAAATATTTTGCTCTTCCAGTGCGAAAACCATCAGGTCACTGGTTCGGCTTGACCCCAGTAGGTTCTAAAATAACCAGTTTTTACAGTTTGGCTCCCAGCGGGCTAAGTTAAACCCCTAGGGGCCAAGCTGACCTCTACTTGCTCTGCCACTACCCCAGCAAGGCTTTGGTAGTGGCAGTGCACTTTCTATTGGTTGCCCCAGTAAAACACTGTGCCTTTCTCGGGTGGGCACAGTGCACTTTCTATTGGAGAGGTACTTATTCTTAATGTACCATCTGGGCTCATGTGTTCTCTCTTCACCAGACCTGGTACATACTGTATCGCTTAATGTGCTCCAGGTTGGCTTCTGCAATCTCCACTCCAATCTCAATCTCCACCAATCTCCTGCGCCTGTGTCATCCTGCGGCAGGAATTAACGCCGCTGCAGCAACTCTCAGCACTGGAGCCACACTCCGGTGCTGAAAGTTAACCCTATAGATACTGCGGTCAGCACGACCGTAGCATCTATAGGGCTCCTGACAGAGTACATCCCTCTACAAAGGGAGAATTCTCTGTCACCTGTTCATCGGGGCTCTGCAAAGTAATCGCATCAATGACCCCAGGTTGTGAAAGGCTTAAAGAAAAATAATTTTGGTGGCTGAAACAATATGGATTATCTATGGGATGTTGCAACCAAAAAAAGATAGTGATTAAGAGATAAATGATACAAAAAAAATTCAAGTGGAAAATAAACTATTGTTAGACCAAAAAAAGTTTCTTATTGCTATTTGTAACTACTAATGGAAGAGAAGCGATGCATCTTTTCACTGTATATTTATTGCGTTCTTCAATGAATATTTAATGATGCTCGATTTATAAAATAATCTCATGAATTATTTCACAGCTGACTTACGAAATACATCTGAAGCTAAAAGGAACAGGCCTGCTTCAGCTAGCTGTGTTACACACTACGACATTTAATCAAGCGCTATTCCTGAATGTGTTGGTCTCCAACTGGGTAATATAATTGCTAATAACTTAATGGATGGCATGACTGAAAACTGTTTGATTATCAACCATAATTGTACATTGAGAACAGTTATAGATTCAGTGCTTAACTCTAAGAGTGCTCATAAATGGTACAGCCAGGCCACGGCACCGACACATGGTTAATGGCTAATTGTCTTGCCTTGTCTGTACTTGCCGTGCATCCACAGCAATAAGTGGTAAACAGAGTGCAGTCCCCCTAAGGCTGAGGCTACACATAGAATTGTTGTAGCCATATTTTCCTTATATTTCCCATATTGTACCTATATTATTTAACTATGGAGTTAGAGCTTCTGTCCAAAGGAATACATAGGTCTAGATCTACTAATACTGTAATGTTTTTGAAAAAAAACATAGTTTTTTCCATTCATAGATTCTCTCCTTTTAGTGAGTTTGATGTTATTTTGTCACCCGAGGTGAAACATTTTGCGATACTTTGAGATATTCTGAATATACTGGCGCAAAAGAAAATTAATTCCCCTCCCCCTCAAAAAACGAGCTTCCACGAACCTCCGCCAAAATTAGTGGAAAACGAGTAACACTTTAACACTATATAGTTATTAGAAGGGATGGTGCGAACCTGCCGAGGTTCGGGTTCGTACGAACCCGAACTCTCAGCAATGATTCCCACTGTCTGCCCATGGAGAGGGTGGATACAGCGGCCATAGGCTGTATCCCAGTTTTCCAGGCGGTCCTCCCGCTGTATCCACCCGCTGCACGGAGCGGCCAGACAGAGGGAATCTGATGCCGAGCGTTCGGGTTCATACGAATCCGAACCTCAGCAGGTTCGGACCATCCTTAGTTATTAGCAAAAAAAGAGCCAAAATTTGCATTTTATTTTCATGAAATTAATCAATGTAACCAGTAAGTTATATGAACCCCAAAATAATAATAAAAAGTACAACTTGTTTTACAAAAAAAACAAGCCACTTTCAAATGGCTATGTTGATGAAAAACATAGTTACAATTCTTAAATTAGATTTTAGGAAGAAACTGGGCAAGAAAAGCTAAATTGACTTGGTCACAAATGGTTTAAATGTAATTAAAAAATATATATATATATATTTCAAAATATTCTATGTATCCTATGTTGTCTCTATGGTAACAGACTGCAAACAAACCTTGTGTAGTTTTGCAGTCATATCGTCATCCATCTGTAACACCTAGTCACATTTTATTTTTATTTTTGAACATATGTTTCAAAGAAGCAGGGGACAGATTGAAGGGAGTTTGATTTCTTGATCAGACCACATATGGTCTTTGTAGTCTTTTACCATAAAGATTCATAGGGCTGCATTGGACTAACAGACACAAAACAATAAACTCTTTTTACTTAAAGGGGAACTCCACATAAGGAAAACTTGTTTTCTATTAAAAGTACATTAAAAGGTATATAGATTTGTCTATACAATGTATTAACAAATCTTTCCAGTTCTGTCACACTTGTAGCTGATAGAAATTCAGGAAGTGAAGAAAAATTGCCTCTGTGCCAATTCACATTGTCTCCTGCTCCCACTGTTCTCCCACCTTAGGAGACAAATATTCCATGCCTCTGTCTCACATTGTGTGTGTTTGCTGAGCACAGGCTGATGATGCAGACAGGGGGCAGGGCGTGATGTCACAGGAGGCTTGGCTGGATCCTCCAATCCCCTGAGTGATTCACCAACTCTGAATGGCCAGAAGCAGCTGCTGCACTGATTTTACTGATTGTGGCCATAGCACTTGCATTTTTCCACCTAGAAACCCACATGAGCCCTTATTTTTTGCGCCACTAATTGTGCTTTGCAATGACAGGCTGAATTTTTTCATAAAGTACACTGCGAAACCAGAAAAAAAAATTAAACTCAATTTTGCACTTTGGGATTGTCTTGTGTTGTTAACCGGTTAAAGGGGATCTCCAGGTAGAGGTTAAAAAAATGTAACTTTTGCAGAAACAAATCCATTTAAGACTGTGTTAGCCAAGCCTCCTGAAATTAAGGCTGTGTTCACGCATGTTGGAGTTTAATTGCAGTACTGCAGCGTATTCACAAAAATGATGCAGTAACACAAGTAAATTATGCTAAACGGCAGAGAGGATGAGAGCCGGCACTGCCAATCCCACCTGGAGAAAACTCCTTATTGTGGGGCTCAACTTCAAAGATGAAAGATGCTTGATCATAATATGTGCGTGGAAATGAAAAAAAAAAAAAAAATTCAAAAAGTTCTTTACTTTATTCCAATATCAGTGTTACAGGTAGAGAATACAGCGTGCTGTTCGGTGTTACAGGTAGAGAATACAGCGTACTGTGTGGTGTTACAGGTAGAGAATAGAGTGTGCTGTGTGGTGTTACAAGGAGAGAATACAGCAGGCCCGGACTGGTAATCTGGCAAGCCGGGCAAATGCCTGCTGGGCTGGCCAGATTACGAGTCCGTGGGCCGTCCGTTGACAGGAGGCGACAGGAGCAGGCTGCAGTGACCGGAGCGGGCAGAGGCAGGCTCCGGTGACAGATGGCGACAGGAGCGGGCTGCGGTGACCGGAGCGGGCAGAGGCGGGCTCCGGTGACAGGAGGCGACGGGAGCGGGCTGCGGTGACCGGAGCAGGCAGAGGCGGGCTCCGGTGACAGGAGCGGGCTGCGGTGGCCGAAGCCGGCAGAGGCGGGCTCCGGTGACAGGAGCGGGCTGCGGTGACCGAAGCCGGCAGAGACGGGCTCCGGTGACAGGAGGCGACAGAAGCGGCGGTGGGGGTTCGGTGACCGTGGGCCATCTATAAAGGAGGGGGGAGAAGAGAGAGGGGGACCATCTATAACAGAGGGGGCCATGTATAAAGGAGGGGGGATAAGAGAGGGGGCCATCTATAAGGTAGGGGGAGAAGAGAGGGGGGTCATCTATAAGGGAGGAGGGAGAAAAGAGAGGGGGCCATCTATAAAGGAGGGGGAGAGAGGGGCCATCTATAAGGGAGGGGGGAGAAGAGAGAGGGGGCATCTATAAGGGAGGGGGAGAGAAGGGGCCATCTATAAGGGGGGAGAGAAGGGACCATCTATAAGGGGGGAACAGAAGGGGCCATCTATAAGTGGGGGGAGAGAGGGGGCCATCTATAAGGGAGGGGGGTAAAGAATGGCCATCTATAAGGGGGAGAGAGGGGCCATCTATAAGGGAGGGGGGAGAAGAAAGAGGGGGCCCATCTATAAGGGAGGGGGGAGAGAGAGGGCCGTCTATAAGGGGGAGAGAAGGGGCCATCTATAAGGGGGCTACATAGAAGGATGCATATACTATAAGGGGGTCACATAGAGTCAGCCTACCCACTAAATAAGGGTGAAAAGGGGCCAATACAGATGTTTAGTTAGTATAGAGATGAGGATGGTGCCAGTGTGAGGAGCCTAATATGTCTGTCTGGCAGATTCTGTGCATTTGTGGCTTGGAGAAGTTCTCATAACGGCCCAGGGTGGATGGAGAAGAAGATGAAAAGAGAAGAACTCTGATCAGAGAAGACGTCCCCTGTGAGTCACTTGATTTTACTGCACTGTAATGTATATGGTGTACAGAACCTGTGTGGAGCTGCACCCACCTCTATATGACTGTATGAGGTCATAGTAATCTGTGTACAGTGGATGTTATTTAGTAGCAGCGGTGGTATTAGTCAGTATGCGGTGGTATTAGCCAGTATGTGATGGTATTAGTCAGTGTGTGGAGGTGTCAGTCAGTATGCGGTGGTATTAGTCAGTATGTGATGGTGGTGTTAAACTCATCACGGTGACCGGGGCCGGAAACAGTCTGTCTCTGTACACTGTGTAGTGGTGAGGACCTGTAACTGCAGCTCAGCTACATAGTACAGAGACAGAAGCTTCTGACCCCATTTACTGTGTTATTATCTGTAATTCCAGTCATGGCCATGATGCACTCACAACATCGTCTCATAACTTATCACGGCACGGCGAGTGGGCCTGTGTGCTCTGAAATGCCAGGGCTGAATTTTAGTCCCAGTCCGGCCCTGGAATACAGGGTGCTGTGTGGTGTTACAGGTAGAAAATACAGGGTGCTGTGTGGTGTTACAGGTAGAAAATACAGTGTGCTGTGTGGTGTTACAGGTAGAGAATACAGTGTGCTGTGTGGTGTTACAGGTAGAAAATACAGTGTGCTGTGTGGTGTTTCAGGTAGAGAATACAGCGTGCTGTGTGGTGTTACAGGTAGAGAATACAGCGTGCTGTGTGGTGCTACAGGTAGAGAATACAGTGTGTTGTGTGGTGTTACAGGTAGAGAATACAGCGTGCTGTGTGGTGTTACAGGTAGACAATACAGTGTGCTGTGTGGTGTTACAGGTAGAGAATACAGCGTGCTGTGTAGTGTTACAGGTAGAGAATACAGTGTGCTGTGTGGTGTTACAGGTAGAGAATACAGCGTGCTGTGTGGTGTTAAAGGTAGTAACTGTGTGCTGTTACAGGTAGACAATACAGCGTGCTGTGTGGTGTTACAGGTAGAGAATACAGCGTGCTGTGTAGTAATACAGGTAGAGAATACAGTGTGCTGTGTGGTGTTACAAGTAGAGAATACAGCTTGCTGTGTGGTGTTACAGGTAGTAACTGTGTGCTGTTACAGGTAGAGAATACAGTGTGCTGTGTGGTATTACAGGTAAAGTATACAGTGTGCTGTGTGGTATTACAGGTAAAGAATACAGTGTGCTGTGTGGTGTTACAGGTAGAGAATACAGCGTGCTGTGTGGTGTTACAGGTAGAGAATACAGCGTGCTGTGTGGTGTTACAGGTAGAGAATACAGCGTGCTGTGTGGTGTTACAGGTAGGGAATACAGCGTGCTGTGTGGTGTTACAGGTAGAGAATACAGCGTGCTGTGTAGTGCTACAGGTAGAGAATACAGTGTGCTGTGTGGTGTTACAGGCAGGGCCGATTCTAGCTTTTCTGCCGCCTGAGGCGAGAACTGACAAAGCGCCCCCCCCCCCCCCCCAGGCGATATGGCCAAAAAATCAAATCCCTTTTTTTTTTTTTTTTTTTTTTTTTTCATTTTGAGACAATTCTCGATTTAAATCTAGTTTTTTTTTTATTTTTTTTTATTTTTATGTTAAATAAGCAGAAAAAATACACCAAGACACAGATGAAGCAGTACTAGCAGCTGTACTTGAATGAGCTGAAAAATTGCATTTCAGCATTATATCTGTTCCCCCACATTCCCCCTACAAGATTATCATGCCCCCTGCCCTCCTCACATTCCCTGTAATATCACCATGCCCATAGTGCCCCTCACATTCCCTGTAATATCACCATGTGCCCATAGTGCCCCTCACATTCCCTGTAATATCACCATGCCCATAGTGCCCCTCACATTCCCTGTAATATCACCATGTGCCCATAGTGCCCCTCACATTCCCTGTAATATCACCATGCCCATAGTGCCCCTCACATTCCCTGTAATATCACCATGTGCCCATAGTGCCCCTCACATTCCCTGTAATATCACCATGCCCATAGTGCCCCTCACATTCCCTGTAATATCACCATGTGCCCATAGTGCCCCTCACATTCCCTGTAATATCACCATGCCCATAGTGCCCCTCACATTCCCTGTAATATCACCATGCCCATAGTGCCCCTCACATTCCCTGTAATATCACCATGTGCCCATAGTGCCCCTCACATTCCCTGTAATATCACCATGCCCATAGTGCCCCTCACATTCCCTGTAATATCACCATGTGCATAGTGCCCCTCACATTCCCTGTAATATTACCATGCTCATAGTGCCCCTCACATTCCCTGTAATATCACCATGCCCATAGTGCCCCTCACATTCCCTGTAATATCACCATGCCCATAGTGCCCCTCACATTCCCTGTAATATCACCATGCCCATAGTGCCCCTCACATTCCCTGTAATATCACCATGCCCATAAAGCCCCTCACATTCCCTGTAATATCACCATGCCCATAGTGCCCGTCACATTCCCCATACAAGAACTCCAGCACTCCCAGGTCCCCCCATTCAACATGATAAATGCCTCAGCTGAGTCTCCTATCCTGTGACCTGACAGCAGTCTAATCTGCAGGGACCTCAGAGCAATAGTCAGGGAGAGAAGATCCAGGACAAGCACAGTGCAGCATCGCAGTGTGTATGGGACACCACTATAGATAACCTCTGACCTCTGACATCAGGAGCCAGAGAAGAGCCATAAAACTGGCTGCTCGGTTAACTCTTTCAGTACTGCAGAATGTAGAGTATTACTGTGCATCACTTCCATTCTGCAATACAGAAAGAGTTAACAGCAGAGCAGAACATTACTTTTATGCCTCTTCTCCTGCTCTTGCACTATGCTGAGGTCAGCTCGGAGTTCGGCAGTGCAGAGAAGACATAATATAGCGTCCCCGCTGCTGTTAACTTTTTCTTTTCTACAGTGTGTAAGTGATGCAGAGTATAATAACTCTGCATTATTGAAAGGGTTAACAGCAGGAGACACTATATGTATGTCTTATGTGATGTGAATACCTGTGAATATGAGGCTTCCAGTGCCTCCTCATCGCTTCTCATGAGGCAACTGACAGGAAACATGGCTGGGCACTGAGCCGTAACTAGTTGTAATGATAAGGACACAGGACGCTGATGCCGCCCCCCTCAAGGGCTGTGTTATCTGCCGCCTGAGGCGAACACTTCACCTCGCCTCATGGCAGATACGGGCCTGGTTACAGGTAGTAACTGTGTGCTGTTACAGGTAGAGAATACAGGGTGCTGTGTGGTGTTAAAGGTAGAGAATACAGTGTGCTGTGTGGTGTTACAGGTAGAGAATACAGTGTGCTGTGTGGTGTTACAGGTAGAGAATACAGTGTGCTGTGTGGTGTTACAGGTAGAGAATACAGCGTGCTGTGTGGTGTTACAGGTAGAGAATACAGTGTGCTGTGTGGTGTTACAGGTAGAGAATACAATGTGCTGTGTGGTGTTACAGGTAGAGAATACAGTGTGCTGTGTGGTGTTACAGGTAGAGAATACAGCGTGCTGTGTGGTGTTACAGGTAGAGAATACAGCGTGCTGTGTGGTGTTACAGGTAGAGAATACAGCGTGCTGTGTGGTGTTACAGGTAGAGAATACTGTGTGGTGTTACAGGTAGAGAATACAGTGCTGTGTGGTGTTACAGGGAGAGAATACAGTGTGCTGTGTGGTATTACAGGTAAAGAATACAGTGTGCTGTGTGGTGTTACAGGTAGAGAATACAGCGTGCTGTGTGGTGTTACAGGTAGAGAATACTGTGTGGTGTTACAGGTAGAGAATACAGCGTGCTGTGTGGTGTTACAGGTAGAGAATACAGCGTGCTGTGTGGTGTTACAGGTAGAGAATACAGTGTGCTGTGTGGTGTTACAGGTAGAGAATACAGTGTGCTGTGTGGTGTTACAGGTAGAGAATACTGTGTGGTGTTACAGGTAGAGAATACAGCGTGCTGTGTGGTGTTACAGGTAGAGAATACAGCGTGCTGTGTGGTGTTACAGGTAGAGAATACAGTGTGCTGTGTGGTGTTACAGGTAGAGAATACAGTGCTGTGTGGTGTTACAGGTAGAGAATACAGTGTGCTGTGTGGTGTTACAGGTAGAGAATACAGCGTGCTGTGTGGTGTTACAGGTAGAGAATACAGCGTGCTGTGTGGTGTTACAGGTAGAGAATACTGTGTGGTGTTACAGGTAGAGAATACAGTGTGCTGTGTGGTGTTACAGGTAGAGAATACAGCGTGCTGTGTGGTGTTACAGGTAGAGAATACAGCGTGCTGTGTGGTGTTACAGGTAGAGAATACAGTGTGCTGTGTGGTGTTACAGGTAGAGAATACAGTGCTCTGTGGTGTTACAGGTAGAGAATACAGTGTGCTGTGTGGTGTTACAGGTAGAGAATACAGTGCTGTGTGGTGTTACAGGTAGAGAATACAGGGTGCTGTGTGGTGTTACAGGTAGAGAATACAGCGTGCTGTGTGGCGTTCTGGGAACTGCTCAACCAGGAAGTACAGAAACACAATACAGGACAATGCCCCCAAAACAAATGGATTTATTTCTGCAAAAGTTACATTTTTTCAACCTCTACCTGGAGATCCCCTTTAACCGGTTAACAACACAAGACAATCCCAAAGTGCAAAATTGAGTTTAATTTTTTTTTCTGGTTTCGCAGTGTACTTTATGAAAAAATTCAGCCTGTCATTGCAAAGTACAATTAGTGGCGCAAAAAATAAGGGCTCATGTGGGTCTCTAGGTGGAAAAATGCAAGTGCTATGGCCTTTTCAGCACAAGGAGGAAAAAATGAAAACGCGGAAATCGAAATTGGCCCGGTCCTTAAGGGGTTAATCTTGGTATGCAAATACACATATTATTTGCAGTACAACATCAGATTGAGTGTGTATACATTTTGGAGGCAATATTTCTTTGTGGACAGTAACATTTCTATTATACAAGAGCAGTGTAGTTTGCCCAGAGCTGGCGATAATTGAGTTGTATTATAACATTTCAGTGTTGGAACGTTTATTGATTGTTTGCTATATCTGTAGCGGGTTTGCAGTTAATTTAGAGCATGGCATGTAGCAACCATAGTTTAATTGAAGAATAACGTGTAGGAGGAAAAGCTGCGCTGTCAATATTACAATTACACCTTTTTGTTTCTTTTTAAAACAACACTTTTTAGAACAATTGTAACACTAAAAAAAAAAATCATGGTAAACTCTACTGTAAAATACAAATACAATTTAGACATTCTTGTGGTTTTGTTGTCCTGCACTGTGTCTTATGTAGATTACTTCGAATTGCATTATCAAAAACCTAATATATCGGCAAGTTTCACAGGTTTAATTGTGCAGAAAATCTTAAATGAAACATTTCCTTTCTTGTGCGTCCTAAAACTATCTGATCTGTACAGTAAAAATGACCCCTTTACTATGGACCCCTTTTACTAGGTTCCCTGTTCCCCAAATTACATGAAAAAAGTTTAAAAAAATAAACAAAAACTATAAAGTACTGTTTTTCAGGTGTTACTGTCATAAGTAAATTAAAAATACAGTTGTGTATTTAAAGGGGCACTCTGCTTTGGGAAATTTCTACTTAAAGGAGAAGTTCGGTGGGGGCGGGTAATATAAAAAGAGGTTATAGTTACCTGTCCTGGAGCCCGTGCAGCGCCACGTCCCACTCCTGGACCCCAGCCAGATGTCTTTTAAGCTCCCCAATGTCACGACCCGGCTAACGGATGCCCAACTAACGGTTGCCCAGGCCAACGCTGCAGTTACTCATTGACTAAGTGGGCTAAATCCCACCTGGAGTTTCAGCCGGGTCGTGACATACCCGGAACCAGAGAGATAGCTCCTATACTCCACCGGGTGCTAGGTCTCAACATGGGCACAGGGACAGGTAAGCTTAGTGTCTTTTTTATTTTGCTCCCACCCCCTGCCCGTAATAATTTTTGCCCCCCTCTGACATGTCAAGAGTTTTTTTTTTATAATAACAGGTACACTTTAAAGACACAAGAAACAACAAAAACACTTTGGCACAGTATGTTTAATAGATTACTTTTATATGCTGAGTCTGGATAAGTAGGGGAAGGTTCAGAGATGTGTGTGCTGGTGCCATGAATAGCTGTAAGAGATATCACACTCCCCTATAGACCACAATATAGGTGCACACAGAGAGTCACCCATTGTTGTCTCCCCAGATATTGCTGAGGACGAGGAAGGGCAGTGGTCGGAAGACAGAGGGAGCCACCTGCTAGAGTAAAAACCTCCTCTGTTAACTCAGAGTGCTGTAATGGAGTATGTGAAAATGAGGTTTCTAAACTAGACAATGCCTTTGGATTGATATATTGCAAATACATTTGGGTATGATCAAATCAAAGTTGAACAGTTGAGATTAGATGATTCACTTGGTCCCAGAAAGTGCCAGTGATTTGTAACTTTCATAAAAAAAAAAACAACTCAAGTCTTCCAATACCTATCAGCTGCTGTATGTCCTGCAGGAAGTGGTGTATTCTTTCCAGTCTGGAGAGCAGGAGAGGTTTTCTATGGGGGATTTGCTGCTGCTCTGGACAGTTCCAGACATGGAAAGAAATGTCAGCAGAGAGCGCTGTGTCAGACCTGGAAAGAATCCACCACTTTCTGCAGGACATAAAGCAGCTGATATGTACGGAAACACATTACAAATCTCTGGCACTTGCTGGGACCAGTTGATTTGAAAGATTTTTTTTTTTAACTACCCCTTTAAGGACGTAAATTCAATGACAGTTGCTGGGCAGTATTTTTCAACAATGAATGAACAAATAAATATATTGTTTATTGGGTTCCCATGAGGCTTCTCATACTGAAATAACCATGTATCTACTATCCGTGGATAACTTTGTAGAGGCACAGTGTTGTTTGAGCATTTCTTTTATAAAGAATAATAACACTAGAATGAACTGTGTCACAAGGTTATCGAATGAACCGTTATAGTAAAATTGTCTACAAAAACTCGTATTTGTCAGTATTCTTTATTACTGCAGTACACCAACTAAATCATCATTTACAACCTGAAGGTTACACTCTAATGTCTGTAGAATAAGCATTCATGCCAGCTGGAATTCTTTCTTTTTTGGATAACAATATTCTATTTGAGCTTATAATTATTCAGACTTAATTTCAGAATATCTCAGTTGCGTATAAAACCGTTGCTAAGTCATCATATGAGAATATTTTTTAAATGCTTTGGCTTACTTTTTTTCTATAGTTACAATTAGTGAAATGTGTAGTCTATAGCTGCTGCATAAAAAATTGGGACTCTTGGATGTATCATAGGGTTCTGGACAGGGCCGTCTTAACAGTATTATGGGCCCCTGGGCAGAGGTGCGAATTGGCCCCCCCCCAACCGCCACCATCAAATCCCCCACATCTTTGCATATAGTGCCCCCCATAGTAGCCAATCCCCCCATAGTAGCCAATCCCCCCCATATAGTGCCCCCCATAGTAGCCAATCCCCCCATATAGTGCCCCCCATAGTAGCCAGTGCCCACATAGTAGCCAGTGCCCCCCATAGTAGCCAGTGCCCCCCATAGTAGTCAGTGCCCCTCATAGTAGCCAGTGCCCCCCATAGTAGCCAGTGCCCCCCATAGTAGCCAGTGCCCCCCCAGTAGCCAGTGCCCCCATAGTAGCCAGTGCCCCCCATAGTAGCCAGTGCCCCCATAGTAGCCAGTGCCCCCCATAGTAGTCAGTGCCCCTCATAGTAGCCAGTGCCCCCCATAGTAGCCAGTGCCCCCCACAGTAGCCAGTGCCCCCATAGTAGCCAGTGTCCCCCATAGTAGCCAGTGCCCCCCATAGTAGCCAGTGCCCCCCACAGTAGCCAGTGGCCCCCACAGTAGCCAGTGCCCCCCACAGTAGCCAGTGCCCCCATAGTAGCCAGTGCCCCCCCTAGTAGCCAGTGCCCCCCATAGTAGCCAGTGCCCCCATAGTAGCCAGTGCCCCCATAGTAGCCAGTGCCCCCCATAGTAGCCAGTGCCCCCATAGTAGCCAGTGCCCCCATAGTAGCCAGTGCCCCCCATAGTAGCCAGTGCCCCCATAGTAGCCAGTGCCCCCCATAGTAGCCAGTGCCCCCCATAGTAGCCAGTGCCCCCCATAGTAGCCAGTGCCCCCATAGTAGCCAGTGACCCCCATAGTAGCCAGTGCCCCCCATAGTAGCCAGTGCCCCCATAGTAGCCAGTGCCCCCCAAAACAACAAACCAGTTACTCACCCGTCCGCCGGCCCCAGCAGCTGATGTCTCCCGTCAGCGCGCGCTCCCGACATCCTCCGGCACAGGCAGCGGGGTACAGAGAGACTGCCTGTGCCGGAAGTGTCCGGCTGCACGACACATCCAGGACACAGGCAGCGTCTCTGTACCTCTCCTCTCTGGAGAGGAGCTGCTGGGGCCGCCGGACGGGTGAGTTCCTGGACTGCCGGCCCCTTCTATCGACGCTTAGCTGAGTCGATCAGAAGCCCAGGAAAGTGCTGCTCATTGCACTTTCCTGGGCTTCTGATCGGCTGTCAGCTGAGAAGCGATAGAAGGGGTGGGCGGAGGGGGTGGCTCAGGGCCGCTCACTATGCATATGCATAGTGAGCGGCAATAGAGGGGGCGGGCGGGACGGCTTCCTTGATGTGCTCAGCCCTGCTTGGGAGCCGTCTTTGCTTTATAGGACGCACTTAGTTTTATAAGTGCGTCTTATAAAGCTAAAAATACAGGTCACAGAGGGCAGGGGCCCCCTAGTACGCAAGGGCCCCCGGGCAGCCGCCTACCCTGCCCAATGGATAAGACGGCCCTAGTTCTGGATGTCCCCTTTACTAGTGCAAAAACTATGGGTCTTTTTGTTTTATTACAGCCTTGGCTTATTTCTAGCATTTTAAAGCAAATCACTTTTTTGTTTGTTACATGAATAGACTGGCGTGGGGGTTCCCGCACACGACACCAGTCTATTACCAAGCACTGGCCGGGCATGAAGCACTAGAGGCAGGCCTGCTGGTCTGCCTCCAGTGCTTCACGCCCGGCCAGTGCTCGGGAACAGACCGGTAGTGGTTCAAATAAAGGACAATGGTATCAGCATCCCAAAGTCGGTCTATTCATGTAAAAAAATAAAAATAAAAAGACATGTGCTGCATTCACTTTCAGGGTATGTTGACACTGAGGAATAGGCAAGAAATTAAAGAGGAAAGTTTTCTGCTTGAAATTTCCACTTCTTCAGCTCTGGTGGAATTGGGGCAAAATGCAAGCAGAAAGGCAAAATTGACTTCAATGGGATTTGTCTGGCGGAAATCAGATCCGTGGCACAACAGGGTGAACAACAGAGCGGAAACCCCATAGAAAACAATGGGACGTTGCTCTGTACATATTTTACAGGCGGAATTTCAAGCGGAATACAATTAAGCGTGGATTCAGCTTGAAATTCCTCACCTATTCCTCAGTGTGAACGTAAAGATTGACTTAAACTGATGTTACAGGGGTTTTCCAAACAAAACTAGTCTGATGATGAACTATCTACGTATAGCTTATCAGTCACCACACTACAGGAGCTCAGCTGAAGTTACAGGTCACCAGAGCTACAGATGCAAACTGTTTCTGGCCCCATTATCTGTGAATTGCGGGGGCACCACAAGGTGCTTGGTCAAAGGTCGATCGACCACTATGCTCAACAGAGCATGCTTGCTCTCATCCAAATCCCTGTAGAGGAAAATTTAGGACATCCATGCTGCTTACGTGGTCACTCCTCTTCTCTTCTTCCTGTTCCCTGCATTAAGCCCATCCCTGTAGGTCATGTGACAGTCAGCAATCCGTGACGTTCGTAAAAATCACAGATCCCATAGAGGTCTATCTCGATGCCTGCCCATTTACAGTATGGGCACTAGTTGTGTCACTGAGATACCCTATGAATGCTTTTCCTCTTCTGTCTTTGTAGATCGTTGACTGTGGAGTTCGTTGACTGTGGAGTACATTGAGCACATGAGGTTCCTCCTATAGTCCATGGCTGTATCCATGTGTTTCCAGACTCCCTAGGGCAGCATCCAACTTCAGCAGCCACTGCTAATCAAATCCTGTATGCTTGGGTTCAGACGAACTCTAGTTGCAAGCAAAGGGGTCTCTGATTTCTTTGGTAAGGACATGGCAACACCAAACAATTATTGGCCGCACTTGGTCTATTACTGGCTGTTCCGGCTCATAATTGTTTGGTGTAATGGTACATGTTGAAAGACCATGATCAGCCAACATGCACAATGTTGGTTGACTGTGGTCTTTCAACATTCTTCTGATCTCCACTCCAAGTAATAGGAGCGGTGGTAGCAGACCGTTGCTAACTTCAATGGGCAGCCCCTCCCGCTGAGAACGCAAACAATGGGAATAAGTGGTTTGGCTAACTTAGCCGCTCACCTAAGACGGTCGTGCTTCGAGCCCGACAACGCCAAGTGTGAACATAGTGACAGTAGCCATCTGCTTCCTGTCCTGGAGAGCCAGTGAACTGGTGGGAAGATCCATGATATGGATCTGACGAAAGGGGTGATGCTGAAACACATTATCCACCAATAAAATGATATCCAAAACAACCACGCCTCCCATTATCTTTCCGTGAGGAGTGTGCCTGCTAAGCAGCTCATCACCTGGACATCCTTAAGACTATGCACGTCAGGACCTCCTGCTTCTGCTCATGTTCTAGCACAGACAGCGAGCGGGGAAGGAGGAGGAAGCGAGCGATGACTTCAAAAGTTGGCACGTTATACTTAAAGGGTGCCGCGTAATATAGCCTGTAGACCATGTACATGTTTGTCCTATTCCTGACCACCTAAGAACCATTGCAGGGCCTCCCTATCACAACCGTGAGTCTACTATTGACGGTATGATTGCTGCTGCTGACTGCTGATGCTCAAAAACACTTTACTTGCCAAATGTTGTCAGAAAGTTTAAGTGCACAAAGAGTATTTGCAAGAAAGGAAGTTTCTTCCAACGAGAGCAACTGATTATAATATATTAGATATGCAAGACGCGCAATGCTATGTATTTCATTCTAATTACAAACTGATTTATAGCCATGGTTTTTTATTTTAAGAATATTTCCAAGTGAATAAAAAGCCTTAGTAAGCTAAAAAAAAAAAAATTACAAAATATCCCTTGGTAAATGGATATTTAGGTACATAAAAATATGACTCTCAAATTTGTTCATTTATCAACTCTCCCATCTGCAAAACTGGGGCAAACAGCACTAAATCTATCTTGTAAAGGCCTCCCAATTGAAATCAATGAGATGTTATATACAGTGCAGTATTTTTACCTCGCCGTGGTGGAAGTGAGACATTGATAAATGACGGCACTAAGGAGTTTCACAGCCTTCCTCAACAGACTGTGAAACTGCATTCCTATTGCTGCTTATATACTAGAGAATGAACCTAAATCTTGTTTAGCATTGTGATGGTGTTTTCGAGCTTGTCCAGGGAAATTAGATAGAAATTAAATTGCTTGAGGTTGAAAAGTCACACAGCCAAGTCTAGTAATCTAGAGCTGCTATTACAAAGTTTTTTTTTTCCCTTTTAGTTTTCGTTCATGCCTATAAAAGACCAATACTGCTCATTCTAAGGAGTATATCATTGTGAAAAGTCTGAAACTGGCCCAGTTTGCCATGTCTGGCTACAGAAACCCTTTATGATCAGATGGTATGGCATTGGCAGACTGGCTGGTCATATATTTCTACTGTAGCAGAGGAGAATTTGTCGCTCTGCATGCCAGGTCCACCATAGATGTTTGCACTGGGCTCTTTATTCTTCATTCTGGCTCTTCATTTTAATGAACACGAGTTCTTACAGGTTGTAACAAACAGCAAATGTGGACCCACTGGGCCACTCAACTGGTTTGGCTTTGGGCCACACCAGGGAGTGAAGACTAAGTGCCCTCTAGGTCTTCACCCTTTATCCCACTCCAGGACTTCTGCAGCTAGAGGACACCAGTTTGCTTACATGTCTGGTCCTAGTGTGAGTAGCAGCTGATTCACAGGGACCAGACAGAGTCTGTGTGTGACATTTGTGAGTATTTGTGGTCAACAGGAGAGAAGTACAAGGGATGAGAAGGGTATCTTAGGCTGCATTCCCACGTTCGGTGATCCTGACGGGTCACAGACGTGGAATGCATGGAGCGGAGTCCCCCCACGCCCGGACAGCATCTGTAATTAGATGCTGGGAGCGGGGGAGACTGTATTCATAAGCGCCGCGCTGTAGTAACAGCACCGTGCGGCTGATTCATTACAGCACGGCGCTTATGAATACAGTCTCCCCCGCTCTAATTACAGATGCTGTCCGGGCGCGGGGGGACTCCAGTACATGCATTCCATGTCCGTGATCCATTAGGATCACGGATCGTGGGAATGCAGCCTTAGGCAAGCAAAGGGTCAGGGTGGCTTCAGTAGCAGGTCAGACAATTTAAGTCAGCAACAGGAGAGGCCCACGGTACAGACAGGGGTAAGGCAGTAAGCGTAATCCGAAGAACAGGCACAGGTCAGCAGAATAGCAGAATCACACCTTTGCTTGGAATGCTAGAATTCAACAGTGCTCAGGCAAGAGGGAGCAGGTGGAGCTAGTTTAAATAGGGGCTAGGGTTGCTAGGGGGAACTGAGACAGTTTCACTTTACACCATGTTTGATAAATCTCCCCCATGGTTCGTTCTTCCACATCTGGTGGACCTGTCCCCCATTGCACACCTGGTGGATGAGTTTCTTCCAGGACTCTAATCTGGTCTGCAAAACACATACAGCTCTGAGTCCGGAGATAGATTTTCTTGCGATGCAGCCGCCCAGTTCATACCATGCTAGGTGACTCTTTTCCATCTCCTGGTATCAGTTGCACAGTTTTTGGTCCTGGTACATTGGTTATCAGCTGAATTACTCATTTTGGACCAGTGGCAGTTGAAAGCTGACCATATATATCGTATGAAGGAGCTCTCATACTGGGAAACCAACACAAGACCAAACTCCTTGGCTATATGGTCCTCTGGTATGGTCTATAGACGTTTCCAACAGTCCATGCCCAATACCCTGCTTAATGTGTCAGATCTGAATACCACTACTGAAATGCTACTTTCTACTGAAATGCTGCTAAACGGATGTTTTCACAACCCCTGTTATGCTGTTATGCTAAACCTGCTGTGGTTAAAGGACTTGTATTAGCTCTTGATGGACATTTGTTATGCTGCATTTACACAGACAGATTTATCTGACAGATTTTTTAAGCCAAAGCCAGGAATGGACTTAGAAAGAGGACAAATCTCAGTCTTTCCTTTATGACCTGCTCCCTGTTTATAGTCTGTTCCTGGCTTTGGCTTCAAAAATCTGTCAGATAAATCTGTCTGTGTAAATGCACCATAACTCATCATTGTTCTGAGTAATTTTATACTGGTGAATGCATGTAATATGTGAAAATTAATTTAAAAGGCAGCTATAATATCCAAAAACCGGCCCGACCAGTTGCTGGGGGGACGCCGACAGCATCCAAAGTCTTTCCCACCGCTGGGGCTTCACTTCCCCAAGGGCCTAATGGCTCAGGTGCTCTGCATTGTTATTATGCTGACTGGTGGTCGGCATTGCCAGTCAGCTCTGTGAGGGGGTTGGGGGCTAGAGTATCTGCCCCAATCACGCCCTGGGATGGGACTCCAGCTTCCATAAGACCACTACGCCCATCATGCCTCATTGCCTGCAATAGAGCCTTCTATAGTGTGACTAAGGGTCCATTTACACAGAAAGATTATCTGACAAATTTTCTGCCAAAGATTTTAATCCAAAGCCAGGAACGGACTATAAACAGAGAACAGGTCATAAAGGAAAGCCTGACATTTCTCCTCTTTTCAAATCCATTCCTGGCTTTGGCTTCAGATCTTTGGCAGATAATCTGTCAGATAATCTTTCTGTGTAAACGCACCATAAGCTTGTGTTGTGTCCTGTCTGTGTTATCCCTTGTTTCCAATTATTTGGCTTGACTTTCTGACTTCTCCCTTTGCCTGCTGACTTTGTACCGCAACGACCATTTGTTACCGACCCATCTAGTGGACTCTCCTATTATTGTGTTTGTATTTTCCTGTTTCTGTTTTTGAGCATGCGCACTCTGTCCCATTGTGTTTAATGAAATTTCTCCTCTGTTGTTCACACTGCAAAATTTCCAAGCAGAATTTTTTGCCACTAATACAAAAATGGATAGTAAAACCAGATGTAGTTGTATGCTATTTGTCAGGTACCATTTTCCATTGACTAACATAAAAAAAAAAAAACATTTAAAAACAGATACAATGAAATGGATGATAAAACAAACATAGTGTGAACCTAGCCTTAACCCCTTAACGACATCGGGCGTAAGTATACACCCCCGCAGGGGGGGCTTTAACGCAAACGGGCGTATACTTACGCCCGATATTTCCCCGATCGCTGTGTGTTCACACACAGCGGTCGGGGAAGATGGCCTGCTATAATGTATAGCAGGCCATCTCTGCTCGTCGGCACGGGGGTGATTAACCCCTCCTGTGCCGACGATCGCTGCTATATGCTGATCAATACAGATCAGCATATAGCAGCTAAATTCAGCTTTCCGGGTCATCGGTGACCGGGAAAGCAAAGGCGATTGGTGCTGTCCGAGACAGCACCAATCGCCATTAGTGTACTGGGAAAAGATGGCGCCGATGCCACCCCCACGATCGCCGTGATAGGCCAGCCAGTACCGGCCGGCCCATCATGGCGATCAAACTGTAAAAAAACAGTTTTGCCGGGTTTTGCACCCCTCAGCTAGGTAGCTGAGGGGTGCAGAACAGGTGTGTGTGGTGCAGGTGTACCATACTCACATGATCTGGGCGTCCGGAGCGACGATCTGCGGTCCGCGCCATCCTCGCGTCTTCGGGTTACTTCCGGGTTCGGTCGTCCAGCGTCAGAAATCTTCGGAAACGCTTGGGTCCTTGGGTTCGGCGGGCCTCGGCAATCTCCGGCAGCGTCGCTCTACTGCCCCCTAGCGGCTGATCAGTGAATATCATTCACTGATCAGTTGCTTTGGGTTAAAAAGATTTTTTTTTTCCAATTTTTTATTTTTAATTTTTTTGCGCCCTAACGCCGCTGAGTGCTGATCAGCATCAAACATAAGTGCGCCCCTGATCAGCAACTCCTCCTTTTTGGCGTAGGGGCGTTTTTGACCCCCTATATCCTACCGCCACTGTCTGCTGATAAGGAAGGAAAACCCTTGGTGCATTCCGCAGCTGGCACCCACCGGAGGACTGATGCAGGTGTGCGTCTCCCCCTGTGTCATAGACTTTATTCTATGCACGGGCGGATTCCATCGTCCGTCCAAAGAATGAACACGTTCATTCTTTGGACAGAGGGCGGAATCCGCCCGTGCATAGAATGGCGTCTATGACACGGACGGAGATGCACGCCTTCAGCAGTCCGCCGGTGGGTGCCAGCTGCGGAATGTACAAAGGGTTATCCTTCGCCATTCCGCAGTGTGCACGTACCCTTAGTGTATGAAGGAAGAAACACCCGAATCCAGCCCCCAGATGTCCCTCCCCATCCTCAGAGTTAGTGAGAAGATTGTTTGGGAACTGCTGGATAAATGTCACCACCTGTACGGGGATTACTTTTATACCAGCACCCCCCTCTTCCGGTCCGTCGCTGCCCGAGCTCTTGTAGCTTGCGGCACGATCCGAAAATATCAGAAGCAGTAATAGAGCCCTAATATTTAGCAGCCATGGAGCGGACCCAGCGCTTCTGGATATGAAGGACCTCGTATCGCACCAGGACAACATTTTCCAGGTGACGTCCCCCACACTGGAGAACGGGAGACCCCAGAAGAAGTGCAGAGTGTGGCGTAACAGGGGGATCAGGAAGGACACCATTTTCCAGTGTGACGCCTGTCCTGATCGCCCCGGCCTCCACATACTGGATCGCTTCAAGGCGCACCACACATCATCGCAGTTATACATTATCTAAATTCTGTCCCTTGTTCCTATTTCAGGGGTCACGTTGATCCAGGGATTATTCTGATTGCCATTATAGAGTCGGAAGGGACTGTGATGAGGCTACTGTCGTCTGCCTCACGAGGGTTTTTTTTTTGCCTTCCTCTGGATCAACACAGGTTGAATTTGATGGACACCTTTCGTTTTCAACCTTATAAACTAATAATTGGCCTAATACCCCCAAATAAATTAGAATTGTCCCTTTTCCCCAGCTAAATAGATATGGCCGCCATTCCCATTAGAGGATGCCATGATGCAATTACAAAGCCTCTGTGCGGCCAGGACAGTAGAAACCCCCCACAAGTGACCCCATTCTGGAAACTACACCCAATAAGGAATCTAACGAGGGGGGCAGCGGGGATATGGCCCCCTGTTGACGGGCACATTAGTGGGGTGAAAATGAAAATTTTTTTTTTTTTATTTTCACGACACATGTTCCACATATGTGCCCGTCACCAGTGGGGTCCATATGCTCACTGTAACCCCTTGTTGGATTCCTTATGGGGTGTAGTTTCCAGAATGGGGTCACTTGTGAGGGGTTTCTACTGTCCTGGCAGCAGGAGCTTTTTAATTGCGACATGGCCTCCATCCTCCATTCCAGCCTCTAAATGGCGCTCTGTCCCTTTGGTGGCTTGCCCTGTGCCCATATGGCACATTATGCCCACATGTGGGGTATTTTCGTACTCAGGGGAAACTACCCTACACGTTTTGTGTTCACTTTCTTTTTTAACCCCTTTGTGGAAAAGGAAAAAAACAAGGCTAGACTAACATATAGTGTAAAAAATGTTAAATTTTTACACTAAATCATTGATCTTGTCTTGATTTTTTCATTTTCACAAGGGGTTAACAGATAAAAAAAAACACTAAATGTGTAGAGCAATTTCCCCTGAGTACGGAAATACCCCACATGTGGACATAAAGCGCCATGCGGGTGCAGGGTAAGCCTCCAAAAGGAAGAAGCGCCATTTGGCTTTTGGAGGCTGGATTTGGCTGGAATGGATTTCGAGGGGCCATGTTGCATTTAAAAGGCCCCTGTGTTGCCAAGACAGTTGAAACCCCCCATAAGTGATCCCATTATGGAAACTACACCCCTCAGGGAGTGTAACAAGGGGTGTAGTGAGCATATGGACCCCACTGGTGACGGGCACAAATGTGGAACAATATGGCGTGAAAATGAAATATTACATTTTTTACACTATAATGTTGATTTAGCCTTAAATTTTTCGTTTTCACAAGAGGTTAAAAGAGAAAAAAAAACACACAAAATGTGTAGAGCAATTTCCCCCGAGTCTGTAAATACCCAAAATGTGGACATAAAGCGCTATGTGGGCGCAGGACAAGCCTCCGAAGGGAAGCAGCGCCATTTGGATTTTGGAGGTTGGATTTGGCCAGAATGGATGATTAACGCCATGTTGCATTTACAGAGCCCTTGTGCTGCCAAGACAGTGGAAACCCCCCACATGTGACCCCATTCTGGAAACTACACCCCTCAAGGAATCTAACAAGGGGTGCAGTGAGGATATGGACCCCTTGATTACGGCACATTTGTGCTGTGAAAGTGAAAAAATGAAAATTTTCACTTTCACGTCACATTGTTCCACATTTGTGCCCATCACCAGTGGGGTCCATATCCTCACTGCACCCCTTGTTAGATTCTTTGAGGGGTGTAGTTTCCAGAATGGGGTCATTTGTGGGGGGGGTTTCCAGTGTTTTGGCAGCACGAGGGCTCTGTAAATGCGACGTGACCCTTGAAATCCATTCCAGTAAAATCCAGTTTGCAAAGGCCAATTGGCGCTCCTTCCCTTTGGAGGCTCGTCCTGCGCCCGCTTGGCACTTTATGTCCACATGTGGGGTATTTCTGTACTTGGGAGAAACTGCTCTACACGATTGGTGTTTTTTTTTCTTTTATCCCCTTGTAAAAATGAAAAATGAAGGCTAGAACAACATTTTAGTGTAAAAACAAGAATTTTTCCTTTTTTACACCATGTTGTTCTGAAAAATCTGTGAAGCACCTGTGGGGTCCAGATGCTCACCGCACCCCTTGTTACATTCCTTGAGGGGTGTAGTTTTCTAAATGGTGTCCCTTTAGGAGTGTTTTTTAGGTTTTGGCACCCCAGATCCTCTGCCAACCTGAAGTGGTACAGTCAAAAATGACCAAATATAACGTAGGCGTTGAAATTCACTAGGCGCTTCCTTATATCTGAGGCTTGTGGTTGCGTCAAATAGCGCAATAGGGTCACATATAGGGTATTTCTATAAACTGCAGAAACGGGGCAATAAATATTGTGGTGCATTTTTCTGCTAATAGGTTTATCATTATGAAAGATATTGGATTACAATAAAATCTCTGCACAGAAAATAAAATTTTTCAAATTTCTTACACACTTCGCTTTTATTTCTGTGACTCCCCTAAAGGGTTAAAAAAAACTTTCTGGATGTGCTTTTGCAGAGTCTGGGGGTGCAGTTTCTGAAATGGGGTGCTTTGTGGGGATTTCTAACATACAGTCCCCTCAAATACACTTTAAGGCTGGGTTCACACTATGTATATTTGAGGCTGTATTTGTGAGGCTGTATAGCAACCAAAACCAGGAGTGGATTGAAAACACAGAAAGGATCTGTTCACACAATGTTGAAATTGAGTGGATGGCCGCCATATAATGGCAAATATTTGCTGTTATTTTAAAACAACGGCTGTTGTATTGAAATAATGGCCGTTATTTACTGTTATATGGCGGCCATCCACTCAATTTCAACATTGTGTGAACAGATCCTTTCTGTGTTTTCAATCCACTCCTGGTTTTGGTTGCTATGAGGACCTGACTTGAGGACCAAATACAGCCTGAAATATACGTAGTGTGAACCCAGCCTAAACCTGAACAGGTCCCTAAAAATATCTGATTTTGAAATTTTACTGAAAATTTGGAAAATTGCTGCTAATGTTTTAAGCTTTCTATTGTCTAAAAAAAAATGAAATATAGTTTAATAAAAGCTACCAACATAAAGTAGACATGTTGCTAATGCTATTTAATATAATTTATGTGGCATAACCATTTTCTGTATAAGCAGAAAGGTTTCAAAGTTTGAAAAATGCATTTTTTTCACAATTTTTCACGTTATTTCGGTGTCTTTCATAAAGATTCGTTATGAGCATCGACTCCATTTTACCAGAAATGTAAAGTACAATATGTCACGAGAAAACAATCTCAGAATCGGCCGGATAGGTAAAAGCAACCCGAAGTTATTAATGAATAAAGTGACACTGGTCATATTCATAAAATTTGTCTCTGTCATTAAGGCCATTTCAGGCTCTGTCCTTAAGGGGTTAAAGTCTATGAAAATGACAGTTTTGTTGTTGGTCCATTTTTATTTATTCCCCGCACTGTATTGGAAAAATGCCTATAATTCCAGTGGTAAAATGCTATGAGATTTATATAAAGAAAAAAACTAATGAAAACCAGCAGTAAGACACAAGAAAACAAACCTAAGGCTACAGTTATCTAAAAAGAAAAAAAAAGAGTGAATGATTAGATGAAAGTAACATTAAAGTGTCCCTGTCGTCATTCAACTTTCAAAATCTAAATCAGTAGTAGATGTGATAAAAAGCGAGTTTGCAATTTACATTCATTATATATTTTTTTTTAAGTTATCATGAAAAACACGTCACTTCCTGTTTTCTGACACTTTTTTTTTCCCCTCAAAAAAACAGGAAACAGTCAGAAAACAGGAAGTGCTAGGTATCCCAGGCCACCTGAGCACTCACAGAGAGAAGGCAGTCATGTGATTGACAGACAGAGCCGTGACACTCTGTACCGGCCGGAATTCCTGTGTTTAGTCTGTTTTTTACAACCAGCACAAGTCAGAAAATCTGCCTTCAGGAGACTGGACCTGGATTTCTGGTAAATTCAGCTTTGTTTTACAGCATGATAACAACAAAAATAATTAATATATATATTGCAAACTTGCTTTATATCACATCTACTGTTGATTTGGATTTTGACAGTTATTACGACAGTGACATTTTAAGGTTATGTTCACACAACGTTTTTCTCTGGCTGTTTGACAGGCATCTTTTTAAGATAAAAATGCTGTTGGATTATACAAACTGTGGCTGTAATTTGCATAATACTGCCTTATTTTCACTTTAAAATGGTGACCATAGCCATAAAGCAACTCTATACCCACAATCTGACCCCCCCAAATGCTTGTACCTTCAGATAGCTGATTTTGATCCAAGATCTGTCCTGGGGTCCGTTCGGCAGGTGATGCAGTTATTGTCCAAAAAAATAACTTTTAAACTGGCAGCCCGTGCCCAACGGCCGGGGCTTAGATTGTATATGAATTAGGCCGCCACAACCTCTATGTCCCTCCCCCCCCCCCCCTCTTCATCATTAGGAATGCTCCAGGCAGATTGTCTCCTATTCCTCAGCAATGTAAATATTGAACATAAGCTGGATTGTTAAGGCACCTGTGTAATGTTCAGACAGGAGAAAATGTTCCAGTGGCATTCCTAATGATGAAGAGGGTGGGGAGGAGGGACGGAGGGGTGGTGCAAGCCTAATGCATACACAATCTAAGCTGTTGGCCATTGGGCTGCAAGTTTAAAAGTTGTTTTTTTAGGACAATAACTGCATAGAAACATAGAAGATTGTCGGCAGAAAAAGACCACTGGGTCCATCTAGTCTGCCCTTTTAGTATTTTCTTTCTTATTATCTTAGGATAGATATATGTCTATCCCAGGCGTGTTTAAATTCTGTTATTGTAGATTTACCAACCACCTCTGCTGGCAGTTTGTTCCAGGTATCTACTACTCTTTCAGTAAAATAATATTTTCTCACATTGCTTCTGATCTTTCCCCCAGATAACCTCTCACTGTGTCCTCTTGTTCTTGAGCTCAGTTTTTTACTAAAAACACTTCCCTTCTTAACCTTATTTAGTCCTTTAACATACTTAAAGGTTTCAATCATGTCCCTCCTTTCCCTTCTTTCCTCCAGACTATACAGATTCAAATCTTTAAGTCTTTCCTGATATGGTTTATGCCTTACACCCTCCACCATTTTTGTAGCCGTCTTTGGACCTGTTCAATTTTATCAATGTCCTTTTTTAGATGAGGTCTCCAGAACTGGACACAGTATTCCAGATGTGGCCTCACCAGAGCTCTATACAGCGGGATCACAATCTCCCTCTTCCTACTGGTTATACCTCTAGCTATACACCCCAGCATACGATTTGCTTTCCCCACCGCCTGGTTGCACTGGTGACTCATTTTAAGGCTGTCAGAAATCACTACCCCTAAATCCTTCTCTTCTGAAGTCTTTTCCAACACAGTACTGCCGATGTGATACTCTGATAGAGGATTCCTCCTCCCCAAGTGCATTATTTTACATTTGGAAACGTTGAACTTCAATTTCCACTGTTTGGATCACTTATCTAGCAAAGCTAAATCATTTTCCATATTACTGACACCTCCAGGAATATCAGCCCTATTGCACACTTTGTGTCGTCAGCAAACAGACAAATTTTACCTACCAACCCTTCTCCTATGTCACTTACAAACATGCATCATTACATTAACATTACAAACTGCATCACCTGCCGAACGGAGCCCAGGACAGATCTTGCATTAAAAGCAGCTATCTGAAGGTACAAGTGGTTTGGGGGAGGGGGGGTCAGATTGTGGGTACAGAGTCGCTTTAAAGGGAATGTACCACTAGGTACATCGCTTTGTGTTTTTTTTTTTTTTTTTAAATGAATAGACAGGCACCGGCACCTGGTTCCTGCCCTGCTGTGACTCGGATTGATTCTAATGGAGCCGTGTCGCAAAGGGAAGGGGAGAGGGGAGATTGTTACACTGGGCTGGCAGGCCCACCCCTAGTGCTTCATGCCGGGCACGTGCTTGGGATTAAACTGGTGCCGTGCATGGGAACCAGGCGGGGGTTCAAAAGTGGCAGTCTGTTCATGCAAAAAACCACAAAGCTATGTTCCTTTAATAATGAAACCCCAATCCGCATTGACCAAGAAGATGGTGCAGGGACTTCAATCTGTTGTAAATTTAATAAAACATATGGCTGCTTGAAGAAAACAATGACATTTCCAGCTTAGTTATGTAATAAGTTTCATCAGGTAAAGTATTCCAGGAAAATCCAGAATTTATTACTTCAGTCAATGCATAGAACTGCCTTATTTTTACCATCATATGTAGCATGACTTTGAACATTACATTTTTCAATTCCCATAATGAATTCTGAATCAATGCAAAGAGTATCTTGAAAAAATTAAAAAGTATATTTAGAAGAACTAACGCAACACCTAGTTTATGGTAGGAAAGCAATACACTCAGCTTTACCCAGTTTTTTCCTATGCGTTCATCCACCTGTTATCCTTTTCAAGACTCAGTTCAGCACCCATGCACTTCTTCCTCCTCCAGCTCTATAGGTTACGCGGATTACACTGGCTAAATGTATTGACTAATCCATTATTCATAAAGGATCTGGAAATTGGGCCATGCATTTACATTTCCAATCTGTGCAGAATTAGGCTTTGCTTGATATGAGAAAAAATAAATAATGTAGTATTCAGAGATATTTTTCCTAGCAAAATGAATGTTAAATGTTCCAAGTTGTATCTCATTAGGCATTCACCACATTAATCTGACATCAGCATTTCCTGTGTCAAGGATCTAGAATTACCTTCATCTCACAGAAGAAGCAAAAAAGTAAAAAAAAAAAATAATAATAAAAAAAAGAACTGTGTAGTAAGGCGGTGTTGGGTCATATATCAACGTGACAGCCAGAACAAGCTTTCTATAAGCCTAACTCCTTAGAAACCAGATAACAATCTCATCTACTGGAGTACATGAGTTTTTAAAAGTAGCTGAATTTCAGTGGATTGCCATAATAAGATTTGTTAGAAAACACCTGTTCAATTGGATACTTGGATTCCTATGGAGATTAATTTATTTTACTATTTGGCCCAATTTATTTATTTCATCTGCAAACGGTGGTATCTCAAAGGCATGAACAACTCGGATTTTTTTGGTGTATCTTGATTCCAGGAGCTTGAGACTCTCTGTTAAGGCTCTATTACACAAAGCGATTATCGGCCGTTACAGCCGTAACGTCTCGTGTAATAGAAGACAATGATTAGCTGACATGCACAGTGTAGGCTGATGGGACAGGCAGAACTTCAAGCGGAGTCCGCCATGTTGGCTCACTTTAAAAGTTTCATGCGTATTTCGTAGTGTGCACATACATTAAGGTGGAAGAAACGGGTTTACACCCTGGGTAGCCTCGCAACATGCAAAAAAAAGGCTTGAGAACTCCTAATAATAGGTCGATGGTAATATATATATATATATATATATATATATATATATATATATATATATATATATATATATCAGACAGCAGGTGGGGAAGTACTGTGCCACTCAACTGGTTTGGCTTTGGGGCACTCCAGGGAGCGCAGTGCCCTCTAGGTCTTCCCCCTAGCTAGAGGAAACCAGGTTTCTCTGCAAGTGCGGTCCTGGTGTGTGTCACGGCTGGTTCCCAAGAACCAGTCATTGCATGGAACCAGAAAATATGCCAAGTATTTGTGGTTAGAAAACTAGGTCTTCAGCAGGAGAGTCAGCGCAACACCCGGGATGAGATGAGTGTCAGTCAGACAGGTGAAGGTTCAGAGTAGGTGGCATCAAAAGCAACCGGAGAGACAGGCAGAAAGTGTAATCTGAAAAACAGGCACGGGTCAGGATACAAGGGAATACAGCAGAAACAGTAGTCACCTTTGCTTGGAAAGCCAAAATCCATGAATGCTCAGGCAGGTAGGAACTGGTGGAGCTAGTTTACCTAGGTGAATGGCAGATGGCAGTAGCAGGTGGAACATGCTGCCTCTAAATCCAAAGCAGTTGACTGCCTGAACACCCTAGTGGCCAGTGGTGTCATTGCAGCAGAAGGAGGAAGAACACGCAGAAAAGGCATAAGCAGCTCGAGGATAAGAATGGAGCACAGAGAAGAGCGGACAGGACGGCTCGGCCGCTGGTGAGTCTCATCCAGCGTTACAGAACATTATTTTTTTTCAGAATAAAGAAAACTTCCATAAATCAGTCCTAAGGTTTCCTATGCAGAAATAAATAAACTGGGCTTATAATTTATTATTTTCCATTAAAAGTAAAATGCTTTAGGCTCCCAAGTAGGGTGACTAAAGATTTATAATGTGTATGCCCCAAAGGGAGAGAACAAACACATTTTTAAATTCATAAACACATTCTTCAATTCTCAATTTTACCTATAAACACAAAGAAGGTGATTTATCAAGACCCGTGCTGTACGCCTATCGTAACTAAATCCTCACCCCTGTGTCCCATGCCGGATGTATTGAGAGACAGCCTCCGCAATGTACACTAGCACTGTTTGCAGACATACATAATTCTAAATCAGGGGCAGGAGGGGGCCATGTCTCCTTCATGCATTTTTTTTCATCCTCTGCCGGCCCATATGGCAAGTGTGGCATATATCATTAAAAAGTCAGAAATTTTTGTCCAAACCAGTCAGGAAGCACAAAAATGTGCAGCTTTCTGCTGAAATACACCAAGTGCAGGGAAAATAAATCTCCCCAAAATTCCAATGAAAAAAAATTTGATAAAAAGAATTTAAATTGTCACTCGGACACAGAATGAATTATAACTGCGCTGCAAGGCTAGATTCCCGCTTCGGGAACATATTGGAGGAAGATGGTCATCTCATTATATAGATGGCCGCTAATAATGATCATGATCATTATTACTACCCATCTATATAACAAGATAGCCATCTTCCCCAATATGTTCCCGAACAGAGATGATCGAACATTGTAAAATCTATAGAACTTAAACCTTGTCGAACCTTCCGCATTTGATTCCCGATGCCTTCCCAGTCCGGGGGAAGGAGGAGACAGTCCGGGTACCACCTGGAATTCCGAGATTCAGCCTATTACCTAGGCACCTGGGCTGTCTCCCCACGGACCGGGAAGACATCGAGAATCAAATGCAGAAGGTTCGACAAGTTCTATAGAACCTAAGATTTTCCGATGTTCTATCATCTCTATTCCTGAAGTAGGAACATAGATTATAAATGTATAAATGCTATAAAAAAAAAACCTTGATGCATAAGGCTAAGAAATGTTTTGGTAGCACTAGTAACTAGACACAAAACAATGAGTGCATTGTACTATTAGAACCCTGTTGTATAACAGCACTGTATACATGCTCTTCATATAACAATATAACAATTATTGGTGACCCTATTACTAACAATTAGAAACATGCAAAATGAATGATATCACATTTATGATGCACTGATGATTCTTCACAAGGCAGCCTGCTGTTCTAGTTGGGCTCTTTTATAGTGGTTATGACACATCAACCGAGTTATCAATATGAGTCTGTGACTCACATCTATAATCTCTCACAATTAACTATGTTTTTTCTTTTTTTACAACCCATTTAAGCATGGATGCTTTTCTTTCTTTGTTTTTTTAAAGCATTGTAGACTCTAAATTATTACCTACAATAGATGCAGATCACACAAGGATGGTGAGATGAAATTCTTAATCCTGAAACTATGTCATAGTGTTTACTAGAGATGAGCGAACCGAGTTTGGGTTCGAGTCCATCCGAACCCGAACGATCGGCATCTGATTAGCGGGGGCTGCTGAAGTTGGATAAAGCTCTAAGGTTGTCTGGAAAACATGGATACAGCCAATGACTATATCCATGATTTCCACATAGCCTTAGGGCTTTATCCAACTTCAGCAGCCACCGCTAATCAAATGCCGAAAGTTCGGGTTCGGATGGACTTGAGCATGCTCCAGGTTCCCTCATCTCTAGTGTTTACCAGTCGAGCATTTGTCACTAGAAGGAAATAACTGCATAGTGATTTTTCTAGTTTTTATTGAGTTGAATAGTAGTTGAATATATCCATGTGCACTGATCTCTCCCTATTGTTTGATACCGGGAGATATAGTTTTACTATTTATGGAATATTCACACTGAGCAAATGTGGCGGAGTTCGACACTGATTCTCTATGGGAGGGCTCATGCGCCTCTGTGTACCTCGCTCTCTGCTCAAAAAATTGACAAGTCGATTCTTGGTGCAGAGAGCGGTGGAAGCGGAGGAGCGCAAGCCATCCCATAGCGAATCAGTGTTACACTAAGGCAGGGGGATTCCATGGCGGAGGGTTCCACCGCAGAATTCCGCCACATTTGCTCAGTGTGAACATACTGTTACATTGTGAACTGAAGCAGGAGATTTTTAGTCCCAACCTCCTAATCATAGATTCTAAAATTATATTGGACATCAATATAACAAATTCTCAGTGAGGGGTAGGGCTCCAGTTTTATACATCATTATATAATAGGTTTTTTGCCAAATAATTGTGTTGAGAGTGTTGACCTCCTTTATATTAAATTTCAAGGGTACTTCTTAATATTTTGTTGATCTCCAGACAGTTTCTTGTAGTGTTTCTATAATGTCCATGGAAATTTTGGACCACAAGTTAAAAGGGTATTCAACCTAAGAGCTAAAAAATTAAATGCACCCACACCTAGCTGATCTTACTCACCCAGAGTATTTTGAGCCATCTCCTGTCTTTCTAGTTGCTGCCATTTCTAAGTTACAAGTTTTTCTAAAGGCCGGTCTATATCCAAGATGGCGCAGGTCTGGAAACTTTATTTCCCATCATGCATCTCCCTGATTGGTCCGTTTGTGTACTCGCCCCCGTAGATTTCTTTCCTGCCCACTGCTGTCATTACTATTGCACAGTAAACACAGGACTGTTTTTTTTTTCCCACTAATTTTGCATCACATCACCCAAATATGTATTACATACTAGCTGATGATGTAGCAGAGCTGATATGCATGGTATAACTACTGTATGTGTTGCATAACGGACATCTGTTTGCCAGGGGATGGGGGGTGTAGCGTAAGTTTAGATCTTTGCTTGCTGACTGTGAATTAAAACATTCTAGTTCCATCCAGACATCCATACCACTTACAATATACAGAGCTGTAACACAAATGTAAGTCTATGGAAGCAGCACTTTTACATTCACTAGCAGTGAACAGGTGCAGATGATGTCTCCTGGGGGCCGGGTGACTAAGTCAATAGACAACTAACCCGATCCCCAGAGAAGAGATATCACGCCTTGTGTCTACAAAGGGAGGGGGAGCAGTGCGTTGTCAGAGAGGACACAGAAAAGATGGTTTTAGATGTCCAGAGTGGGTAAGTATGAGAAAATAACAGGGAAAGGGTGCAAGATAGGTTACACATGTATAATGTGGTACTGGGAAGAGGGATCATTTAGAATTGTTGTTTTTGTGACCCGGATAACCATTTTAAAACAGGTTTACAGGCTAAGCAGATATCTTCCTAAGGTAGATAAAAAGTGGTCTTGTATTAACTGACTAATAGTAATATTTAATCTCCCTCGAAATAAACCAAGTATAGAACAAATGTGACTTTTTGTAGGAGCCGCAGGCAAAAGATATTGGAAGCGGCTACATTCACATCCCAATGGGAAGGATTTGAATAAACTTCACATCCAAGGTCTATACCTGAGTTTATTTTAATGATACCTTTGGGTTCATTGCTACTCACTGCACGCAGGCTTAATCAGGTTTATTGATGTTGCCGGCTTTGATTTTTTTTACTCTTACAGCTAATTTTACTGACCATCGCATTCAATAAAGCAAACCACTACAGGGAACATTTTACTGCAGAATGAGCAAGAATACTGAGAATCAATGATGCTGTACAAAATTCTCAGCTCCCTTTAAAGGGCTGCCATTTATTTATTGGGGCTGAACCATCTATCGATAACAATGCCTTTGCCATAAAGATTCAACATTCTTAAAGGGGTATTCTAGCCATATCTCCTATCAATGAGACCGTCAGCACTTTGGACGATAGTCGCTCATACCTCCTCATAAGGACATGCACAAAAATTAGTTATTATATGATAGAGGCAAGCAATTTTTGTACCTCCCTTACAGTTTTATAGGGTGGTAGCTCAATTGCAACTCTAGGCAAATTTTACTCACTAACAATTAGATGGATACAGTAAGTGATAAAGGTTGATAGCTGAAATAAGTGTTTATACTCACGTCATATGTTTTAAGATATTGTATTTATTTGTATTGAAAACATTCAGTTAAATGCAACAGCTTTTTCTTGTATTTATCATTGTTAGGCACTGTTCACACTGCATTTTATGTTTACTTTTTATGTTGACATTAAAAAAAAAATCACAATATGGTTGGACATAGCATTGCCGCAAGTTGTAAGGGTTCAACTTCAGAGTTTTCAGAGGTCAATGTATTAGAGGAACTTGCCTGTCTAAAGTTGAATTAGGCAATGACCCAGATGGCGTCCAACCCAGAGTTATAAAGAACTCCGATCTGTGATTGCTGCCTCCAGGCCCGGACTGGTAATCTGGCAAACCGGGCAAATGCCCGCTGGGCTGGCCGGATTACCAGTCCGGGGGCCGCCCAGACTGCAAAGAAAAAAAAAAAAAAGACATTATAAATAAACAGTCCCGCCGCGGCCCTCTGCCGCTGTGCTGCTTAATCAGTAGCAGAGGGCCGCTGCCGGGCTGAAGACTGCGTGGTGGGCCGGGAGGGGGGAAAAAAAAACAAACAACAACATCTCACCTGTCACCCGTTCCTGCCGCTCCTCCCCCGGCAGCGCGCGTCTTCTCGCTCATCTTCCGGCGCAGGCAGCATAGTACAGGAGACTCTGCCTGGGCCGGACGTCGCAGCCTCTATCAGACGTCAGCGTGTGACGTCAGCGTGTGCGTCTTAAAGACACACGCACACGCTGACGTCTGATAGGGGCTGCGACGTCCGGCCCAGGCAGAGTCTCCTGTACTATGCTGCCTGCGCCGGAAGATGAGCGAGAAGACGCGCGCTGCCGGGGGAGGAGCGGCAGGAACGGGTGACAGGTAAGATGATGTTGGTTTTTTTTTCGGGGGTAGGGCACTATGGATGGGTCACTGCTGGTGGGGCACTGTGGGTGGTGGCAAAATACGGGGCACAGAGGAGGCATAGCATAACAAGGGGACACAGAGGACATAGAAAAGTATTTGGGGCAAAGAGGGGGCATGGAAAAAGCTATATATGGGCACAGAGGGGATATTTAAAAACCATATGAGGCATATAAAATTAAGTGGGCACACAGAAGTACTTTATACATTGTAGGGGGCAAGAGGGGGCATAGAACACTATGGGGCACAAAGGGGGCATTTAAAAACTATATGGGGCATAGAGGGGGCATACGAACATGGGGGCACAGTGGGGATATATATACACTATATGGGAGCACAGTGGGGATATATATATACTATATGGGGGCACAGTGGGGATATATATACACTATATGGGGGCACAGTGGGGATATATATATATATACTATATGGGGGCACAGTGGGGATATATATATATACTATATGGGGGCACAGTGAGGATATATATATATACTATATGGGGGCACAGTGGGGATATATATACTATATGGGGGCACAGTGGGGATATATATACACTATATGGGGGCACAGTGGGGATATATATATATATATACTATATGGGGGCACAGTGAGGATATATATATACTATATGGGGGCACAGTGAGGATATATATATACTATATGGGGGCACAGTGGGGATATATATACTATATGGGGGCACAGTGGGGATATATATACACTATATGGGGGCACAGTGGGGATATATATATATACTATATGGGGGCACAGTGGGGATATATATATACACTATATGGGGGCACAGTGGGGATATATATATACTATATGGGGGCACAGTGGGGATATATATATACTATATGGGGGCACAGTGGGGATATATATATATACTATATGGGGGCACAGTGGGGATATATATACACTATATGGGGGCACAGTGGGGATATATATATACTATATGGGGGCACAGTGGGGATATATATACTATATGGGGGCACAGTGGGGATATATATATATACTATATGGGGGCACAGTGGGGATATATATATATATATATATATATATATATTTACACACACTATATGGTGGCACAGTGGGGATATATATATAATATATATATGTATATACACACTATATGGGGGCACAGTGGGTATATATATATATATATATACACACTATATGGGGGCACAGTGGGGATATATATATACACTATATGGGGGCACAGTGGGGATATATATATACACTATATGGGGGCACAGTGGGGATATATATATATATATACATATATATATATATATATATATATATATATATATATATACACACTATATGGGGGCACAGTGGGGATATATATATATATACACTATATGGGGGCACAGTGGGGAGATATATATATATATATATACTATATGGGGGCACAGTGGGGATATATATACCCTATATGAGGTCACAAAGGGGGCTATGTATACTATATGGGGGTGCAGAGAGGGCTATTATATGGGCACAGAGTGGGCACTATTACAGTGTGTGGCAATTCATGGGGACTGTGTATAGAAGTGAGGATGGTGCTAATGCCAGGAGCCTGAACTCTTTGTCTGGCAGATTCTGTGGAGATGAATTGTGCTGGGGAGAATAGTCATGATGGCCGGGCCTGATGGGAAAGAAAAAAGAAAGTGAGCGACTCTGATCACAGAAGACGCCACCTGTGAGTCCAGTGTAATCACTTATGTAGGGGCAAGAGTGGGGGGATACTTAGGTTATGGGGGGCTCAGGCACATCCTTGCACAGGGATCCTCTGCTGTCTGTGTCCACCCCTGCTGACAGCTAATATTGCATCTTCTGAGGACAGTCCTGCTGCTCACACACTATATAATAGTACTAATAGTGTGTGACATAGTAATAATAACAGCAAGTGTTTACTGTGCGAGGGATAATATATTTGGGAGTCTGATAGGGGAACAGCACAATGACAGGAGAGCGGACAGAGCCTCTGTAACTGTTCTGTATTCTACCTGTGACTGCGTTTGATAACTGCTGTATACTCTTCTATAGTCTGCAACATCTGTGTACACCTGGTAGCTGATATCACTGCTATATTCTATTATGTAGTCTTGAGGGTGTAATACTCTGCTGCATCTGTGTACACCTGGTATGTAATATCACTGCTGTATTCTATTCTGTAGTCTTGAGGGTGTAATAGTCTGCTGCATCTGTGTACACCTTGTATCTGGTGACTATATGGTCAGTGTATGGCGGTATTATTAATTATATTGGTAGTGTACACTTATTTTTCTTCTGTGATAATTCTGGGCTTCACACATGTAAGAAAGTAATGTGACTAAGTAGAGCTAAAAATTCTTCTGTTGGAAATAGTTGGCAAAATGTGTGTGTGTGGGGGGGGGGCAACGATATATATGGGGGCTGGTGGGGGATTGTGCCCGGGCTGCTTTTCAGCCCCAGTCCGGCTCTGGCTGCCTCCCTAACTGATCTGTATAACCCATCTCTCCAAACAGGAGATATTCCTGCTGATTGGACAATGGTCACTGTTATACCCATCCACAAGAAGGGTAGAGGAGAAGAGTCCAGTAACTACAGGCCAGTTAGCTTAACATCTGACATTTTCTCATTTTAGTGTAAATTACTATAGACAAATCATGCGATTCTTTATCATTCCAGGTTTTTTATTGAAGAATTGGAGGGGGGACATTATGCTTAGAGACTTAACATATATTTTAAGTCTATGGGGCAAAATACTCAGCCTTTCTGTGGAAAAAATGCAGAACACTGCAATTTTAATAAACTACAAACACTAAAAAACGCAAAACTGCTTTATAAGAAGTGTTTTTATTTTATTTAATTCTCCACTAACATCTGGATGAAGTATTTTTGACAAAAAAAAAAAAATGTCATGCACAAATTAAGCGTTTTTTTATTGGCGTTTTTTCAGAAAGAGTCCAGTCTCACTCTCATAGGACAGCACCAAAAGCTGAATGATAGCTCTGCTCCTAGAGAGTGTTGGCACCCCCTGGTTCTTCATACTATATCTGGCAACAAGTCCCCGTAAAAAAATAAAATTTCAAGGGTGTCCATGCATTTGATAAAACAAATTATAGAGCAAATAAGTATAAAGTAAATAAATAGGTGCCTACGTGAGGAGAATAAGACCAAATGGTTTTCTATTTTTAATGGCTAAAACAAAATCTTTGTTTGTTACTGATGTTTGAGAAGCCCCCAACCTTTTAATTGCTTTAGTCAGTGGAAATAAACATATAGATTAATATAAAATTCAATGGGTCAAAGGCTATTGACAATAATTGGATTCAGACAGATGGCATATATAGCGAGTAGGAAGTGTGAAGATTCACTCATTCATATTGACTCTAATGGTACAATAATCAATAAACAAGTTAAGAAATATATACACACACACACAGTGGTGCCTTGGATTATGAGCAAAATGTGCTCCAGGACTGTGCTTGTAATCCAAATCCACTCTTAAACCAAAGCAAATTTTCCTATAAGAAATCATAGAAATGCAGACAATTGGTTCCACACCCCAAAAATAATGATTTATTATTCTGAATAACATGAAAAACAGATGAAACAAACATTCAGAAACAGCAAAATATGTGATATTATAAGTTACTGTAAAGTAATGGAGAGGATGGGAAACACAAGGGTGGACAGAGACGGCAGGGAGTATGAAGGAATGAGCAGGGCAGATGTGGGCACAGTATAGTAGCTCTCTCTGTCCGGGGAGAGAGGGGTTACAGCTATGGAGAGATTACCTCCACAGTCCTGTCCCCTGATGTAAGCCCCAGCCTAAAGTGGATCTGCTATGATTTGGAAGGTGAGGGAGACTTCCTAAGTACAGAGTACAGGGCTGTAGACCCCGCTATGCAGTCCATGCCCCTCCTTCACTCGCCCTCCCACCCAGTACAGGGAGCTCTTATACCAAAGCAATGCTCTTAAACCAAGTCACAATTTTGAAAAACTGTGAGCTCTTAAACCAAGTTACTCTTAAACCAAGGTACCACTATATAATCCCCCTTTACTTACCAAAAAGTGGTTATAGCTTGTTGTCTAGAATTACGACCTACAATGGTCACACATGCTCACTATGAACACTAGGGGGGACATTTATCAAGACTGGCGTACAAGTGAAGCCCCACCCCCTTTTACCTGGCCAGATTTACTAAAAGGCACATGCCTCTTAGTACAGCCGGCCAGCACTGTGCCCGGCGCAGGCATTGCTCTGATGCTTCTGCCTGGTTTACATCTGTTCTGGCATACATCATCGAAAAGTGGTGAATCAAGGTGAAACCCTGCATTCTAAACATAAGTGCTATTTATTGTCTAACATACAGTAACAACAAGAACAACAATCCCTTCCTGATATCACATTGACCTAAAGAAGGGAGGAGGGAGAAAATACTATACATCCGAACCCCTGGAAATGTATTTTGCCACACATAAAAACTTGTCCTTTGAATGGTATAATTCATGGGTCTCCAAACTGCGGCCCTCCAGCTGTTGCAAAACTACATTTCCCATCATGCCTGGACAGCCATATCCAAAGCTTTAGCTGTTCAGGCATGTTGGGAGTGGTAGTTTTGCAACAGCTGGAGGGCCGCAGTTTGGAGACCCATGGTATAATTGGTCTCTTGGCAATCACAGTACTATGACTGACGACTTCACAAGGACTTGAGGCTGTTATTGACCGACCAATCCAGCTGTTGGTGCTGCTAAGGAAGGCACAATTGCCAACCAAAGAATTCATAGAAACCACTGAAGTGGTTCTAAAGATCTTAAACCATTGTGACAATAATCAAACTGTGAGCAAATGATTTTTCTACTTCTCTAAACCTATCATGGAAAGAACACTGACAATTACCGTATAAGACCACTGGACGTATAATACAACCTCTGACTTTCAATAAGATTCTCAGGGGTTTGCCTTATACTCCAGAAAATGTTAACCCCTGCCTGGGAACTTTCGGCGCCTCTGCCATTCTCCCGAAGCTCTCCCAACAGCCAAGCATCTCCGAGCTTCTCCAGTAAGGCGCTCAGCTGCCTGGGAGAGCTTTGGGGACCTCTGGCACAGGCAGTGTGCGTCACACTGCCTGCGCTGGGAACGGGACTGGAGATGAGCACAACTCGAGCATGCTCAAATCCAGACTCCCTATGGCTGCATTCAACTTCTTCAGCCACCAGTAAGCAAATGCAGAAAAATCAGACTCCAGCATGCTGGAGTTGTGCTCATCTCTTATACAGTAATGCCCATTGTGCACAGTAAAGGGAGGCATGGCAGTACTCATATACTGCTTTTTGTTGTAATTTAAAGAGGACCTGTAGCCATCTCACCAAAAATGAGATGCTGCTGGCATAAAATAGGTTCTTACACACCTTTTATAGCGTCCTGATACACCATTTCATTCCTGAGATATATAGCTTTATAATTTGTCTAACAATTTACTTAATAGTCAAATGGATGTGAACTTAATTTTAATATTGGAATGGAATATCAGGTGATAGGCAAAATTATATAGTGAGGAGATGTTCGTGTTTTACACTGAGGGACGTACGTGTATGCCTAATACTAACCCATTGACTGTATAATCACAGCCATTAACTGATTTTCACCATCTTTATAAAACTTAAAGGGAACCAAATAGTCCCTGAACTGCTGTATACAGCCCCTGCAGCAGCCGCGGCACGTACCAGCCTTGGCTACAGCAGTAGCTCTGTACCCGAAAAAAGGACTTTAATCCCCCAAGCGTGTGACAGGCAGAGGTGGGAAAGTAGTCATCTGGGCGGCTCCCCACCCGTATCTAGTCACCGCGCTCTGCCTGTCCTTTACTGGCCTCTCTGCCTGTCAATCATCCCTCCGAGCACGCTGACAGGCAGAGAGCAGTGACTAGATACAGGTGGAATCCAAAAACAACCCTAAATGTGCCTTAAAGGAATGTGCTCTGACGGAGATATAGCAACTATTTACAGAAGGGCCATAAGCCCAAAACTCATCAGAGCAAATTCCCACTCATAAAACGTAACCTTTATTGGCTCATATTAAAAATAAATCTTAGTGCGATTTAAAATGTACGCACTCCTCATGCCCAAATATATATAATCACAGTAGGGGATAATACCCCAATGGTTCCGTAGCTGCAGACTACCTACCACTAGATATCATATAATATTTGTCTTTTTTATAACTAATGGACAAGGAAGTGCTATTTAAAAGACACAGCGCATAGCCCCTCAACTAGTTTCACCCGCTCTCGGGCGTCATCAGGAGGTGGGCTTATGACCTAGATACAGGTGGGGAGCGACCAAGATGACTACTTCCCCACCTCAGTCTGTCATGCGCCCGGAGGATTAAAGTCCTTTTTTTCAGGTATACAGCTACTGCTGCAGCCGCGGCCGGTACGTGCTGCGACTGCTGCAGGAGCTGTATACAGCAGTTCAGGGAGCCATATCAGCCTGATTGGGCTGTTTGGTTCCCTTTAAGTTCACGCTTATTTGACAAATAACTGAATTGTCGCAGAAACTATAAACCTTCATATCTTGGGAACGGAAGGATGTATAAAGAGCACCCTATACTTAAAGGGGTTAACCAATTCATAGTAATATTGTTCAGTGTACAGTATTAGTAAGTGTACTCACTGCATTTACTGACAGCAGCTCCCTGTGTGCCTCATAGAGCTAAAATCAGGCTCCCCTACTCCAGGCTGTGCTGTCCTGCTCTGTGGTGAGTCTGTCCATAAAATGACCGACATGGAGGAGCATGTGACCATGCCCTGTCCCCTGTGTCCCCCACTGAGCCTGCATATGTCTATGGAGGAAACTGTGGGGTGGGGCATGGTCACATGCTCCTCCATGTCAGCCATCTTATAGACAGACTCACCACAGAGCAGTACAGTACAGCCTGGAGGAGGGGAGCCTGATATTAGCTCTATGGGGTACACAGGGAGCTGCTGTCAGTAAGTACAGTGAGTACACTTACTAATGCTGTACACTGAACTATTTTACTATAAAGTGGCCAACCCCTTTAAATGTAATGGACATTAAAAAAGAAAAAAAAAAAAAAACGCCATTGCATTGACTAAGGGTATTGTATATTTTATATACACTTTATTTATTTTTAGCTGTTTTTGTGTTCTCAGGCTCAGTCACATGACCACTCTGCCTGTGGTTTCTTTACTTCCTTTGATGTCACATTCAATATCTGTTTCTTGTTCCCTTTACTGAACATGGTTACAGGTGGAGTCCTCAGGTGTCTGGGGCAAGTGTCCTCCCATTGGCTGCCTGGAATGCCAAATTGCTTTTAGCCCTGCCCCTGTAGGCGGGGCTAATATTGGAGACCAGTAGAAGCTGTAGCAAAAAGAGCAGCATGAAGTGGAGGAGAGCAGGGCTGATAGCTACCTTGTGGGTGGCACCGTGGTTAGCTTTTTTAGGCTTAAAGCCCTAAAATGGCTTAGACCTTAAAAGTGTTTTCCAAGTTATTTAAATATTAGTCTAATAATCTTGTCTCACATTATAATTAATATGCCCCATTGGCTTCTAAAGCCAATTCTGGCTCTTCCTCTTGTTTTCTAGATTAGAAATAGCTCTCTGGAAGGCCCGTCCTGAACACGAGACATCACAGTGATGTCCCGGTCTTATTATGGGGCAATTGGTTCCTGTGTACGGCGTTGTTCTATCCACTGGTACCGGGTGGGACCGCCCCCAGTGGGAGGAATCCCCCGCCCTTCCATGACGCGGCTCCATTGATTCTACGTCATAGAGGGGCGGGAGATTACTCCCACAGGAACCGGGCCGCGGTTCAAAAAATTGACCGCAGCACCAGCGCCGATCCGTGGGTCATGTTAAAGCGAATGTACATGATGGTACTTTTGCTTTTACATAAAAATGTGATTTAGACAATAGACAATTTTCTGTTGGCATATTCCTCTAAAGCGATATATACAGAGAAGAAGATAAATGATATTACTCTATTGGCATAATGTTATAATTATGTGGGAGCTATGGTTGGTGGTATGTATGATATTTCAGCTCTATTAATAGTTATATTCCTTCACAGGATGCTATAATTATGGGTAGGGTTATGACAGCTTCAAGAATGACAGTTTTTGCTTTTGTCTCAGAACGATGATAAATCTAAAACCTAAGCCCAGGAGAATAGCAGTCAGGTCATACCGGGAAGTGTAGGAAGCTGGGGCACCGTGTAGTGACGGAACTCTCTGGTGAACAGATCCTATTTATAACTAAGTGTTTACTCCTGACAATATTTTACTCCACATCTTCATTTATAGTCTTCAACATTATATGGAATGCCTCCTAAAGGAAATACTGGGAGAGCTTCTGTTTATTGTGAATACAGTTTCAGCCATATGAATCATATTTATTCAGAACAAATGATGACCGTGTTCTAGAGGAAAGAGGCGGGAACTTACTAGTAAACATGGTATTTTTATCTAACAGATTCAAGGCCAATACGTAGCTCACTGAACACAAGAAAAAAAACTCAATACCTGGTTTATTTGCAAGAATTATTCAATACTTACAGTTAGAGAGGAGCGAATCACGAATCAAGTTGGCGTGAATTTGCGAATGTTCACAAATTGCATAAAAATGCGTGCAAACATTTTTTATGAAAACAGGCAAACTATAGTAGCTACAATAGTGGGACTATTACAGAGTAGTCTTTTTTTAACAGCTGTTGCTGTGACAGTGTCAAAATTGGAAAATGTCAAATTTTTTTTAACCCTTAGGCGACCCTGGACGTACCCGTACGTCCAGGGCCACCTCCCCGCGTTCAGAGCGGGGGCCGCGATTGCTGCATGTAGCCCGGGATCGCGGCTATTAGCGGGCACGGTGTGATCGCTGTGCCCGCTAATCAGGTAATCAGAGGCAGCTGTCAAAGATGACAGCTGCCTCCGATTACCGGCTGCAGATGATCGGTGGTGGTATAGTGGGGAGATAGCTCCTCCGGGATGTTGTCTCGGAGGAGCGATCTCTGTACCTGCTGCCGGCTGGGGACCGCTCCAAGATGGCAGCCGAAAGCAAACGAGTGCCGATCTCATTGATCTTTGCTGTATAACTATGCAACTATAGATCTGAGTGCATAGAAGGGCTAGAAGGGCTTCTAGTATATGTGTAAAAGTAAAAATAAAAGGGATGTTATAAGTAAAAAGCCCCCTCCCCTAATAAAAATCAGAATCGCCCACCTTTTCCCATGTTATAAATAAAAATAAACAAATAAATAAACATGTTTGCTATCGCCGCGTCCGTAATCGCCCGAAATATTAATTAATCACATTCCTGATCTCGCACGGTAAATGGCGTAAGCGCAAAAAAAAAATCCCAAAGTGCAAAATTGCGCATTTTTGGTCGCATACAATCCAGAAAAATTGTAATAAAAAGCGATCAAAAAGTCGCATATACGCAATCAAGGTAACGATAGAAAGTAAACATCATGGCGCAAAAAATGACACCTGACACAGCCTCATAGACCCAAGGATAAAAGCGCTATAAGCCTGGGAATGGATCGATTTTAAGGAACATATATTTGTTAACAATGGTTTGAACTTTTTACCGGCCATCAGATACAATAAAAGTTATACATGTTATATATCATTTTAATCGTAACGAATTGAGGAACATATATAACAAGTCAGTTTTACCTCAGGACGAACGGCGTAAAAACACAAACCCCCCCAATTAAAAGAAATGCATTTTTTTCAATTTTCAATTTCTGGTTTCGCAGTGCCAAACGCCACCTAGCAGTATATCATCCTATGCAACGGACGATGTTATATGTTGAGTGAATGTAGCCTTACACTGATAGAGTAGAGCAGTGATTTTCAACCAGTGTGACACATGGTCAGGTGTGCCACGGGGAAAGTTCCCCAAACTATGGTGCCCCTGTGTTTTGTTCCCCGGCAATGTGCAGCGATCAGTGGCAGATTATAATATGGACGGTTGCGTGGTGCGCTGCGGCGGGCGGTGATGCACGTATCCAATCAACGTGTGCGCTATGGCCCGCCACAGCGCACCACACTCCCGGTCTCCGCTGATTGGAGGAGCACGTCCAGGCCCTACGGGCAGCCAGTAGGTGAGGCGGACAGCAGCGGCGACCATATCGGAGGAGGTGAGGAGGAAGGGGGGGAGAGAAACCTGGGGATGGGGGAGAGAAAAAGCAGAGAGAAGCAGGGGGGAGAGAAGCAGGGGGGAGAGAAGCATGGGGGAGAGAAGCATGGGGGAGAGAAGCAGGGGGGAGAGAAGCATGGTGGAGAGAAGCACAGGAGAGAATAATGGGGGAGAGAAGCATGGGGAAGAGAAGCACAGGGGAGAAGCAGGGGGGAGAAGTATGGTGGAGAGAAGCACAGGAGAGAAGCAGGAGGGAGAAGAATGGTGGAGAGAAGCAGGGGGAGAAGTATGGTGGAGAGAAGCACAGGAGAGAAGCATGGTGGAGAAAAGCACAGGAGAGAAGCAGGGGGGAGAAGTATGGTGGAGAGAAGCAGGGGGGAGAAGTATGGTGGAGAGAAGCACAGGAGAGAAGCATGGTGGAGAGAAGCACAGGAGAGAAGCAGGGGGGAGAAGTATGGTGGAGAGAAGCACAGGAGAGAAGCAGGGGGGAGAAGTATAGTGGAGAGAAGCACAGGAGAGAAGCATGGGAGAGAGAAGCGCAGGAGAGAAGCAGGGGGGAGAAGTATGGTGGAGAGAAGCACAGGAGAGAAACATGGGGGGGAGAAGTATGGTGGAGAGTAGCACAGGAGACAAGCAGGGGGGAGAAGTATGGTGGAGAGAAGCACAGGAGAGAAGCATGGGGGAGAGAAGCACAGGAGAGAAGCAGGGGGGAGAAGTATGGTGGGGAGAAGCACAGGAGAGAACTAGGGGGGAGAAGTATGGTGGAGAGAAGCACAGGGGGAAGAAGAAAACAGGCCCAGGTTTCACACTGAGTGAGTATAAATACATTTAGAATCTATATTATTAACTATATGTAGAATATGTACTGTTTTAGTGTCATTTTGTGCCATTTTGGTTGGTGGTGTGCCCCGGGATTTTTTAAGTATAAAAAGTGTGCCGTGGCTCAAAAAAGGTTGAAAACCACTGGAGTAGAGAAACCTATGAGAATATTTCCATCTTATTTTAACCCTTAGGGGACACAGCCAGTTTTCATTTTTGCGTTTTCGTTTTTCCCTCCTCGTGTATATAAGGCCATAGCGCCTGCATTTTTCCACCTAGAGACCCAAATGAGCACTTATTTTTTGCGCAACTAATTGTACTTTGCTATGGCAGATGTAATTTTTGCCTAAAATGTGCCGGGAAACCAGAAAAAAAATTATGTGTGGTGAAATTGAAAATTTTTTTTTATTTGGGGGGGGGGGGGGTTGTTTTTACTCCGTTCGCCCTGGGGTAAAACTGACTTGTTATATATGTTCCTTAAGTTGTTACGATTACAACGATATGTAACATGTATAACTTTTATTTGATTTGATGGCTTGTAAAAAATTAAAACCTTTTAAAGGAAATATATGTTCCTTAAAATCGCTCCATTCCCAGGCTTATAGCGCTTTTATCCTTTGGTCTATGGGTCTGTGTGAGGTGTCATTTTTTGCGCCATGATGTGATCTTTCTATCGGTACCTTGATTGCGCATATGCGACTTTTTGATCGCTTTTTATTACAATTATTCTGGATTTGATGCGACCAAAAATGCGCAATTTTGCACTTTGGGATTTTTTTGCGCTGACGCCGTTTACCGTGTGAGATCAGGAATGTGATTAATTAATAGTTCGGGCGATTACGCATGCGGCGATAGCAAACATGTTTGTTTATTAATTAATTAATTAATTTATTTTTATTTATAAAATGGGGAAAGGGGGGTGATTCAGACTTTTATTAGGGGAGGGGATTTTGTGTTATTAAAAATAAATTTTTCTTTTACTTTACACATATACTAGAAGCCCCCCTGGGGGACTTCTAGTATATGCACTCTGATCTCTCATAGAGATCCATGCAGTATAGTTATACTGCATGAATCCATGAGATCGGTGTTCTATTGCTTTTGGCTGCTGCAGCCAAAAGCAATAGAATGGCGAGCCGGGATCAGCGCCATTACGGCGCAGACCCCGGCCCGGGATGGATGCGGGGATCGCCCCCCCGAAATCGCGCCGCAGGGGGGCGATCCCCCCACTAGCCCACCAGGGATGGATATGAGCAAGTATTTAGAAGCAGCTGTCAACTTTGACAGCTGCTTCTAAGTACTTAATTAGCGGGCACGGCGATCGGACCGTGCCCGCTAATAGCCGCGATCCCGGGCTACATGCGGCACCCGGGATCGCGGCAGTTCAGAGGGGGGTCGCCGCGCGACCCCCCTCTGAACTCCCATAGCGGCACGAGGACGTTCGGTAACGTCCTGGTGCAGCTATGGGTTAATGACAGTGATTCACATTATTAACCCCTTCAAGACCGAGCCCTTTGATGCACAAAAATCCGGGTCAAATTAATGCAATGTTCCTCGCCGCTTTCTAAGAGCCATAGCGCTTTTATTTTTCCACCTACAGGGCTGTTTGGGATGTCATTTTTTGCGCCATGATTTCTAGTTTTTATTAATATCATATTGGTGTAACAAAATATTTTTTATTGCTCTTTATTAATTTTTTTGTGATATATAATTTAATAAAACCAGCAATCCTGGTGCGTTTTTTTTTGTTTCCGTTTACGCCGTTCACCGTGTAGGAAAAATACTGTTATATTTTATTCCGCACACTATGATATGTAATATGTTTATTTATTTATTTATATTCATATTTTTATAATGGGCAAGGGGGGATTTTACACTTTGATTGGGGGGGGGACTATAAGTTATTTTTTAAATACTTTTAAAAACTTTTTTTTATTACACTTTTTTAAACACTTTTATTTACTGTAAAATATGCAACTATTAAATTGCATATACTGATCTATGCTACGCAAGATAAGTGTTATTGATTGCTAAGCATAGATAAGTGTTATTGGCGATCTATGTATAGAGCCTGCCTGAGAACTTACCCCCGCCTATCGGCACAGCTGCGGGGGTCCCGAACACTCGGTGACAGATGCTTGATCTGTCACTGAGCACCTTAAACACTGTGATTGCTGTAGATCGCGGCGTTTAAGGGGTTAATGAGACTCAGCTGTGGACTCAGGTTAATAGATCGCAGCTGACTCTCATAACATGCGGCTACAGATACAGATGTGAGCGGGATCACTCTCTCTGCAGCGCTCCCGCTCACATCAATAACCCTGTAAGTACAGGGAACGTATATATACATTCCTACTTCACGGGGTATGTAAATATGTATATATTACTGACGCAAAGGGGTTAATGATCAATGATCTACACAACTTTCTATTGGTCTAAGCATATACTGAATAATGTTGCTTTACAATATTACAAACATATATTGTTTGTTTGGTTGGTTGGTTGGTTGTTGTTTTTTTTAGTGATGAGCGAATAGTGAGATATTCGAATATTCGATGTTCGTACGAATATCCTGCGAATATTCGATCGAATATTCGATCCCATTAAAGTCTATGGGAACAAGTATTTGATTAGTGAAAAACATCTATTTGACCATTTGAAGGGTGAAACCGGAAGCTGGGGGACTTGAACGCTTATCGAATATCTATCGAATATTCGCAAGATATTTGTTCGAATATTCGAATATCTCACTATTCTATCGAATATTTATTCGATCGAACAGTATTTGCTCATCACTAGTTTTTTTTTGTTGTTGTTTTTTTTGTTGTTGTTTTTTTTGTGGGTTTTTTTGTGTTTTTTTTTTTGGGGGGGGGGGGGGTATAAGAGACTGCAGGAATGTTGTGTGCCAAAATCAAATTACACTTTACTCATTGTCCCTAGTGCTATGAAACTTTTTTTTGTAAGAAAAGCAATGCTAATCTTATCTGATATACAGTACCAACGATATCCTTAAAGTCATCAGCTTTACTCCCTTGATATTGCACTTTATACTTTTGTTTGACTACATTCACTCTTTATTCAAGTACCTTGGGCTTAGACACATACTGTGGGAGAAGATGAATGTACTTTAAGCTAAGACATATTTTTCCACATGAAGGTTGGAAGATGGAAAAGAACTAAGATGATGGTTTCACCAAGGAATTAAAAAAAAAAAAAGATGCTACCAGGCAAAGTGGGATTTTCTTTTTATGTGTCAAGATAACATACTCATAGGTACTTTAATAGATTTACTAAAACTCGCCCTTTCACCAATATTTGGATTATCTAAATCTGTTAAAACTGTTATATGTTGGGTAAGGAACATTTATAAATAACCCTTTCATGACTATGGGTCATTGATGCCTCAATGCCAAGGTCAAATTTTGAACTTCAATCATGGGATCCAAGCGATCTCATAAGCTAAAGCCCTGTTCTCTGCCTACTCCCCTCCCTCCCCTAAGCTGGTGGCATATTAAAATCCATTACTGCAATGACAGAACCCAGCTCTGTCATTGTGGTACTGGATTTAAAAATGCCACCAGCTCATGAGAGGTTGTGATAGTAGCAAGGGAAAGAGGGAAGTGGGCAATGCTCCTCAGTGAGACCTCCAGTGTCCAAAGCTGCCATCAGGGCTTTCCAGAGCCTTGATGATGAACAGAGGGAGATTTCTCCTCCTTTAGTCCTATACTGTAGATGCTGCGGTCGTGCTGACTGCAGCACATAAGTAGGGTTGGAGCATTACTATGCTTACTTATGAAGAAGTCCCAGTAGAATAAAAATGTTAGGGCCTAGAGGGACAAAGAGACCCCTAAGGCTAGCACCCCCCCACACTGTCCCTGCCTACTTACAGAGTAGGTCCTAACCAATCGTCCATAACTGGGTGACAGTCCCTGCTCTGAAATAAGAGCAAAAACAGGGGCAGACAAAATACAAAAAGACAGGCAAAAGACAAGACATGGAACAGAACAGTCAAACAGGCCATGTCAGCAACAGAGAGGGAGAGCAAGGTACAATGACGGCAGACAAAGTCATGAAAACAGACAGAGAAGGCAATGAAATACAAAGTAAGAGAACGAGTAGTCAAAAACAGGCAAATGCCAGAAACAGTAGCAAAATAAACAGTGGACAAAACAAACAGTGGACAAAAGCCAGAAATTGTATCAAGGTAAAGGGAGGACGAAAGCCAGAGATGGTAACAAGGTAGACGGAGGACAAGGCAAAGTACAGCATCAGTAAGACAGAGAATGGAAACTAAAATAGGCAAAAGGTCAGGAAACCAGAAACACTGAATGCAATACGAAATGCCAGATCAAGTTGAACAGAACTAAGTGCAAAGGTAATTGCAGGAAGAACTGGAAACATGGAACAGACTACTAAAGGCCGTATTTCACGTAGCGATTATCACTTAAAGATTCGCTATACGATCAATTGCTATTGAAAACTAGTGATTTTGTAGCAAATGATTCTGAGGTTATTACAACCACCGATTCCTGTTATGAACAATTGTTTTTACTGTGTTATATGGTCGCTAATCGTTCCTCAGGACAGCCCACACATCATGTTTTATCGGCAAACAAATTATTACACAGAGATGCGAACAATCGGCGAATTACCAAAGATAATTTTTCAAAATGTTGAAAGACAAAAATGAACGATTTCTGATCTGTTGTTTGATCGTTGGGACTGAAAAATTGCTAATTTCCGATTGTTATATCGAATTTTTAAACAATATATGCTCGATGTAAAAGGGCCGCGAAGAACACAGAAAAACCTGGAGCGGAATATTTAGGCCAAAAAAATGTAATCTCTCCTGCAAAAGTCGTAGCGTCAACATAGAGGACGGCACTGATGTCACATGACAAAAAAAAAATCTACAAAACACCACAAATCACCATATTATGAATAAAAAACATTCAAAAGCACTAATTTTTGTTTTAAACCTCTCAACAAATTACAATTTTAAATTCAATTCTAAATTCAAGATGCTGAATTGTTGGCTCTCATCAGAACCCATTAAACCGATTGGATGAATAGTGGATGAATAAAAGGCATTATATAATGTTGCTGGATTTTAGCCAACTCATTTGTGGGGAGGTAGAGCTCTTATCCAGAGAATATGAAATAAATTGTTATAGTCATCCAATACAAGGGAATAAATAGTAATTAGCTCCAACATATGGGGGGGTTCCAATAGATAAATGACATTGAATAAACAATCTCTTTATGGAATTATAGTGTCTGAATAATAGGTTTCTAATTAGAAAATGAGTTGTAATAAATAGCAGCACATTCCTGTAACTGGAAACATATTCTAACAGCTTCTTATCTTCACTTCTTCAGTGTTTATAAACATTTTATAAGATATAGAGAATGAATGAGGTAAAGGATGCTAATTATATTTGTCTCTGACTGCTGGCTAATATCTACAGTGATTCATTTCCACTAAAATATGCAGCGCTGAAAATGATATTCATAGCTACATGTGGGAAAAGATGTCCATGCCCATATCAAAGCAATGAAGACACAAATATAATTATAATAATACACAGTAATATTTTATTTTTCATAAATAGGAAAAGACTTACATAGGCATTTCGAGCCCGTTTCCATTCTTTGCCTATTATTTGAAAACTTTTCATTACTTTTGTATTGCAAAACTTTTGACACGTCATAGAGACACATCAAAATATTTTATCGTTCTGGGTCAGAACCGTACCAATTGAGAAAGAGAGACGGAAGAAGACCACGCGTGGTCCTTTCCCGGCTCTGTGTCACGTGATCAGTCAAAGTTGTCAGTGGGGCTCCATAGAGTTCCTACTGATCATGTGACACAGAGCCGGGAGAAAACCCGATCGGTATGGGTCTGACCACTCAGACCCAGACCAATCAAAACTTTTGACATGTACCACTAGGAATTACAAAATAAGATTTCTATACAACCTGTTTTGGGCCGCCGAGCATATTCTAACTGCGCCATCTGTTCCTCCAACCACCAACCAGTTCTCAAGGTCTCCTCTATTATGTACAGTTTGGCGCCATAGTGCACCAATATCCCCTCAACTCGTTGACATGCCTCCATCAGAATCAAGTCTGGTCACGACACCATGGGAAAGGCATATTAGTGCACTGGGGGCACAAGCACATTAGCATACATACATAACAGTGAAGATCCCGGGAATCGGAGAACAGTCGTCTGAGGAACAAATGGCTCCATTAGAATTTTAGAATCCCCTGCGATGCCGCCGTTACATTTTTTTTTTTATCATTCTTTTTTGGTATTTCCGCTTTATTGTCTAAGGATTGGGTCTGGTTGGACTAATCTTTACGGCTGGGTTCATTTCAGTCAGTATTGTGGTCCTCATATTGCAACCAAAACCAGGAGTGGATTAAAAACACAGAAAGGATCTGTTCACACAATGTGGAAATTGAGTGGATGGCCGCCATATAACAGTAAATAACTGCCATTATTTCAATATAACAGCCGTTGTTCTAAAATAACAGCAAATATTTGCCATTAAATGGCGGCAATCCACTCAATTTCAACATTGTGTGAACAGAGTCTTTCGGTGTTTTTAATCCACTCCTGGTTTTGGTTGCAATATGAGGACCACAATACTGACTGAAATATACGTAGTATGAACCCAGCCTACATCTGTATTATTTGTAGTTCTCTCTTTTTCTGCTGCTTAGCTCTTTGCAGTTCTCTCTGTATGTTCTCTCTATTGTGATGATAATTGTACTAAAAGAAATTCACAGTGACGCTAAATGAGCAAACTTTATGAGACGTGCTGAGAAACCTGCAAAACCAATCCAGTACACAGAAATAGTCATATAAAGTAATAACTGTAAGAACTGATTACCAAGTGATAAATGCCGGCTAGTATTTAACAGTTCATAAAACTCTAGCGGGAAGCTTGTAGATCCATACGATGAGAGGAGATAGAGGGAAGTAATCTTATTTTAGCATAGCAACAATCCAAGGCTTATGTGAGAGTTAACAATTCTATGGCTAGCAGCAGAGTCAGGAGAAAAGCAATCTCATGTCTGACATGCTGTCATAACAAGAAAGGGCTGGGCCCCATTGCAAACTTTTGATTGACGCCCCCCCCTCCCCCCCCCCAAAAAAAAAACAAAAAAAAAAAAAAAACACTGTAGGTATTCCCCGTTTGTTAGGCCTCTGCCAAGTTAGGCATCTCCCCCAGTATTCGACCCAGTAGACAGTTTCCCCAATAGTAGGCATCTACCCTAGTGTCCCCTGTGGTAGGCATTTCCCATATTACCCCCCCATAGTAGGCTTCTCCCCTAGTGTCCCTGTGGTAGGCATCTCCCCTAGTACCCCCCAAGGTAGGCATCTCCTCTATTGTCCCTGTGGTAGGCATTTCTTCTAGTATCCTCCCCCGCCGCCTGTAGTGTCCACCCAAAATAGGCATCTTCCCTCCCCCCCCCCCCCAGGAAACAGTATCCTCCATAGCAGGAAACTCTCTTGGTTGTATAATGACAGCTCAGGAGACACAGGGTATTGCATGCAGGGATTTGCCCCCTCATGCGGACTACACTGCACTTAGTCTGTGATGATGAGCCCCAATTCTTGTGTTCTGTCTCAATGTCTCCATTACTAGAGATGGTGTGAACCTAACAACCAGCAAATTCAGTGGAACAGCAACCCTTTGTGTACAGGTCAGGGCCCACAATGAAATGTTAATAGTAGTCATCATTAAAATAAAAAAGATGACTGACCTTTCCGAATGATAGCCGTGATTGTTTACTCCATCTGATCCCAGCAAAAATTTAAAAAAAAGGAAAAATTTGGAATTACACTGAACAATTAGTGAACGAATACGGAATTACAGTGAAAGAATGTGGAATTACCGTAAACAATTAACAATGATTTTAGGGTGACATGAACGATTTTTCGATCGTTGCCTGCAATTATATGTGATGATTATCATTTAAATTCGAACAAAATAACGATTTTCCGGACGATAATCATCCCGTGTAATAACCCATGTACCGATCTTCTGAAATCTCAGTAAGGGCCCTATTACAAGGGACAATTATCGTGTGGAAAATCGTTATATCGTTTGAATTTAAACCATAATTGTTCCATATAATTGCAGGCAACGATCGAAAAATCGTTTGTGTGTCATTGATTGTTCATTTAGATCTGACCTTAAAATCATTATTAATCATTCACTAGTCGTTCAGTGTAATTGCACATCTTTCCTTCCTTCGCTGGGATTTGATGGAGTAAATGATCGTCAAAACTAACGACTATTTTTCCATGTAATATGGTGAACGATTTCTGGTCAACAATAAACAATCTCGTTTGCGATCGTTTGTCGATAATCGCTAATAGGACCGTTACACTGTATGTATAGACTACTAATAACAAAATCATTTACAACAAAGTTACCTGACTCTTTTCTGGCTATATAAAACATATTTTTACCTAAATGCCCAAGATATATGTTCTTTTCTAGCATATGATGTAGGATTTCTCAGCATTGCAAGCTTGGAAAGAAATCACCGACCTTTTAGCACAGGTCATTGAATCCCTATGGACCCTGAAATATGTATGTTTGGTATATTAGATGAAAAGAGGTAGTCTTATCCCTCACACATGCTGCTGGGAGAAATGTTTTTTTTTTATTTATGGCATGGCTACTCGTAACATTTCAATGGATGGATATATAAACTCTGAAATACTCCTCTTCCAGATGAAAAGTAAAGGAGTTTTCTGAGACTTAATGGTCTATCATTAGATTAGGCAACCAGAATCCAGCCAGTGGAGGTCTTAAGGGCCATATTACACAGAGCGATCATCGGCTGATCGTGTCATATATTACAGGCCAAAAATCATCTTCCATTGGGTGCACACCGCTACCTGTAATAGTGATGTATGGCCAGCAGCTCATGATGATATGTAAAAAAAAAAAAGTTTATACATACCTGTTCACGGTCCCCGGAGTTCTTCTCAATTCTCCCCCAATCCCCCACCACCACCTCAGCCACCTGTGGAACCTCTGAGTCAGTCTCTGAAGTGACAGGCTGCTCAGCCAATCACTGTCCCATATTGGTCAGTAATTGGCTGAGCAGCCTGTCACTTCATAGATTGGGTCATAAGCTCCACCGGTGGCTGTGGGGAATCCTTAAGGTAAGGGCTGCACAGACATCGCTAACAATATATATATATATATATATATATATATATATATATATATATATATACAGCCCTTGCTGCATGATTATCGAGCCATGTAATAGGCTCACAAGTTCCAAAGCCCTGCTGATAGCCCCCTATTGTGCAGGAGGTGCTGAGGATGAGGGAATGTTTTTTACCTTAATCCTCAGTGCAGTTCCCGTGTAGTTAGTCGTTTACTTCTCAGTCCAGTAAGACCATTAGGAGCAATACCCCACCCCCATATCTCCAATCTATCCCCGGACAGCCCACTTCTTTAATAATCAGAAGTGGCTGACCGGGGGATGATTGGCGTTAGGGGGGCGGGGCAGTGCTCCTAAAGGTCTTACCGGACTGAGGAGTAAACAACTAACTGCACAAGAACATCGCCGAGGATAAAGGTAAGATTAGATTAGTCTAACCTGCTGATAGTTCCCCTTTAAGTGGTTTCCGATTTCCAGGGGATCTACATTGCCCATGCAAGTAAATCAAGGCTCCCTTTCATCCCTGCAGTCAGTACGCTGTGCTGTCTTTCTTTTCCCCCTCCCTATATTCTACAAGTAAAGAGTTAACTACAACTACTGCCGCCAGTCCACCTGTACCTTACAAGATCATATTAAAAAATCCAATGTGATTAGATATTTTTTTGTTGACAGTCACAAGTAGCTTATGACTTTTTCCCTGTAGGGAAGTATTTACATTGTAGTCAGAGTAGCAGTAATGCGTGAAGCTTTCACTTAATAGATTTACTAGGCTCCTTCCTGTGACTTATTAATGTTGACACTTACTGCCTAGGACTCACTGAACCTGACTACTCCTTTGAATGACAGTTTATTAACGTATGCTCCTGCCTGAATGTTATGCAAAATGCACATAATACTATACGATTTTATTATACTTGAAATTTACACATATTTTACTTGATTTACTTGACATATACAGGAATTTCACACAAGCTGTTAACAGTACATCAAATTAAAATATATATATATATATGAAATACACACATGACAGAGCCAATCACAAATGCAGCTGATTATGGATGCAGCCGGGATGGATTTTACAGAAAAGCAAGATCCGAGTGAAAAGAAAAAATTCTATAATCCGTTACCCTAACACAATGGCATCCAGTGTAAACTCAATGGGGGCCATTTACGAAGGATATGGCAGGGGCATACACCAGGGAGATGGCGCAGATTGGCCCCTTCTCCCTAGTGTACGCCTGCCGTCTCCTCCGCTCAGTAGCAAATTATAATAGGTTCGTTTTGGGGGGTAACCCTGGGCCCTGAGCTCCTGGGGGTCCCATGGCCACCCAAGATGACTTTTTCTTTCAGTAGAGTATTGTCTTCTGGCTACAGTTCTGCCATGATTTGCAAAAAAAAAATCAGCTTTTTTACCGCAATTATGCACAAATCAGGGCATCATGACATTATTTATCCTGCACTGTGAGCACCACGCTAGTGCTACCAAAGTTACAGTGGGATGGGCTCTGGGGGGCGGGCTTAGTGACTAGCCCAGAGCCTATGGTAAATCTACCCTTGCCTCCGCTTGCAGAATGGGCGGGCAGGGGGAGCTCAGGGGTACGGGGAGGCGGGGAGGAGGTGTGGCCACCTTCCACACCTCATTTATCATAATCATAATTCAAATCTACACCTGCTGGAAGAAGATGTAGATTTGGTGTCCTGGGCGCACAGCCGGTCGGATTTACTTAGAGGCGGGCAAATTTGGCAGGGGTTGGCCGGGGCCTAATTTAAGATTGCGTACGCTGGCCTTCTTAAATCCCCCCCAATGTCCCTAGAAGGCCACAAGTCACATGACATCGGGCTGAGAAGTCATTCCACAGGTGACTGAAAATGATGCAAGTTACACCTTAACCTCTTAATGGCCGGGCCAATGTTAATTTTAGCGATTTTGTTTTTTCCTCCTTGTGTTTAATAGGCCATAGCGCTTGCATTTTTTCACCTACAGACCCACGTGAGCCCTTATTTTTTTCGACACCAATTACAGTTTGCAATGACAGAATTAATTTTTCTATAAAATATGTTGTGAAAATAGAAAAAAAATAATTTGTGCAGTGAAATTGAAAAAAAAAGTGCAATTCTTTTTATTTTGAGGGTCTTCATGTTTACACCAGTCACCCTAAGGTAAAACTGACATGTTATATATGTTCCTCAAGTAGTTACGATTACAACGATATGTAACTTGTATAACTTTTATTTTATTTGATGGCTTTTAACAAATTTAAACCTTTTTAAAAAAAACTAAATGTGTTTCTCTATTTCTCTATTCCCCTATTTTTGCGCCATGATCTGTTCTTTCTTTTGGTACCTTCCTTGCGTATATGAGACTTTTTTTAATCACTTTTTATCATTTTTTTCTGGATTTGATGTAAGTGTTGCACTTTGGCAGGTTTTTGTGCTTACGCCGTTTACCGTGCATTTAAATTAGCCGGAAGCAACGTTCGGTCGCACTGGCTAATGCTGCTGTATACCCCTCCTGCATTAACAGGTTAAAATGGCGCAAATGTAAAGATGCACGGCCACTATTTTGGACCAAATTTATGATGGTGTTTGTGCCATTTTGATAAACAGTTCATGTGAAACCAGCCAGACCACTGTTTGCTAATGTCCGGTGGGGGGCTGGGGGGGTTGGGGTTGAGGCAGCAAAAATCCATTACGGGCAGGGGGAATAAAAAAAGACAATATGCTTACTGCTCCTAGAGCCCACGTTGCACCGCATCACTGAGCTCCCGGAACCCGAGCTTAACATCACAGACAGGTGGGATTTAGCCCGCTCAGCCAATCAGTGACCTTTAGCGGTGTCCTGCCTCAGTCACTGACTGGCTAAGTGGGCATCCGTCAGTAAGGTCATGACGTAGCCAGAGGGGAGCTCAGAAGACAGCCGATAGGGTTCAGGAGTGGGACACGGCTCTGGGTGGGCGCCGGGACAGGTGACTATAATTTGTTTCATTTCCCCCCCACCCCCTGCCCATAATTAAATTTTGCCTTCTACTCCCCCTCCAGCGGTCTTCCCCTTTAACTGCTTACTATTAGCTGAGATGGGAATATCCTATTCAATAATAAGTGTAAAAAGTGGAAAGTGTAATTATCTAGTTGTTTTTCAATGTTAGAGAGCAATGCATTGTAGGAGCTCAGTCATAGATGCAGTCATGCTACATATTATACAGTGAAATGGAGCTAAACTGATGTGACTAAAGACTAGCGGAATCAAGGGCAGGAACAGCATTCTTGGCAACATGCAAGAAGCTTTACACCATCCTTGCACTGAAGGGATGTATGGTGCTTTATACAACATGATTTGATAACAAAATGTAAAACAAACACAAAAGTGCAACCACACATATACGCATAAAATGCAGAACACCATGAAATCTTTATACGGTGCACAGATATACTGGTATACTACATCCTGGATAGATAGTCTCACTAGAGCACATGTACATACACTACGATTAAATAGCCAATGGTTTTTGGATCTCTCCCAATCCATCAGACCTATAACTGGCATTGACCGAATTGGCCCGCTCCAACTTAATGGAGAACATTGTGCAGTCTGAAATTGATAGATGATGGTCTGCAGCAGAAGTCAATCCCACGGATCATCTCCTATATATTTCAGACTTCCAAGTCAACCAGGTACTGCTATTTTTTTTTTTCCTTTACGCTGGGATGGGCCATTTTGTGCAGTTTCAGCTACAGCTCTGACCGATTAGCAGAAAGATCTTGGCCATTTAATCATGTGCTCGGCAAGAGTACATATCAAGGACGTTGTTTACCGGTAGATGTTAAAACTTTGCATCCTATATAGATTTTTGGGCTCTTTGCATGCTGTTTTGCATTTTAAGGCTATATGTGAGCTGCGTCTGAGGTTGCACTTTTGTGTTCTATTAGACACTTGTGTGTGTTTTACATTTCGGTTTTCTGTGTCGTAGATGGGCCCACATACCCAGTGCAACACCAAAGTCAGGGGAGTTGGCACAGGAGCGACATAGAACGATTGGTCAGGCGCGTCCTCGTGTCTGGGCTTCTGTTCGTAAGCGTCGGCTCTTACGAACAGAAGCCCGGACACGAGGACGCGCCTGACTGCACTCTTAGCAAGCAGATGTCTCAGCACCTTTGAGACAGAACAGCCCTAGTGAACGCTCCGCAGCACATCACTCTGCAGGAGAAGAAGATACTAGCATCTATAAAACTATTTAGTTACAAACACGATCTGGGGTCTGATTTGTTTAAAGCAGAATTGCTATATGCAGTTGACCATATCGAAACAACGGCATATTATATCACATACCTACCTGAAATTATTGATGATAGACTCTATCTGACGAATCTTGGAGTAATTGCCGGTGATCCACCACAAGCTGACTAAGGGGACACCCCCAGTTTATCATCCAAACGTCATCAGACTGATACCCTCACTAAGGTATATCCCAAACTATTCTACAACACTCTTCCAATTCCCTGAGGAACTTTTCGCCATAGAACAAGGGAAACGTGTTGGAAAAACGGAAGAAGGGATATCTGAATCATAACCTAAACATCTACACCTGCCTTGTTTATGCCATGCACCTTATATATTACCTCATCTAAATGTACTAAGACGACTAACATCGGTGACGGGACAGACCTACTTAACCCTAGCACAGGATCAGTCACTCCTGTCGTTTGGGGACGCCTGAACCAGGGGGTCCCACCTCAGCACTAGGCAGGGTCATTTAGGGGTAACCCATCACTTATCTTTGCCCAGAATCAGAAAACTTATGATTTATGTTTGTGTTTAATGCACATGTGTATGTTCATTAATAAATGTATTATTAGATGTATTAATAGATGTATTATAGCATTTTCACTACAGTCCCTCCACTTTGTTCATTTTAATTGGGCCTGAGGCATCATGTCCCAAATCCCACCCAGACCAACAAGCGGTCGGATACCGGGAAACGGAGCAAATGACAGCGGACCCCAGCACTGGAACCGGGGAGTTAAGTGAATGCTGTTATGTTCACGCAGCTCCTCCCTGACTGTTTTGAAAAAAATAAATAAATAAAAGCCCAGACTTCTCCTTTAAAGTGAATGTACCATCAGGCCCGGGCTGAGGAATTGGTGGCGGACTGACCCAACCCCAGTGGGAGTAAACCCCCGCCCCTCTATGATGTGGCACCATTGATTCTAATGGAGCACGTCATAGAGGGACGGGGGTTTCCTCCCACTGGGGTGGGTCAGCCCGCCTCCACTGCTTCAGCCCGGGCCTGATGGTACATTCACTTTAAGTCAGCATCTGTTTGCATATCTTTTCATATTTTCTGGTTTCTCTACTCTTCTGCGCATGCTCAATGAAAAAAAAATGGTGATGAACGACAACTTGCAAATGTACCACCCGTTTAGAACCGTCATTGACTATAATGCTCCATTTTTTTGGACAGACAAAACATTTGTGCACGAACACATTTTTATGTCCAACCATCAAAAATAAAATAAAATAACAGAACAATTAAAGATTTGATGAAAACAGAGCACAGTAAAAAACCCATTGAAATTCACGAGGAGTATGACGGATCCGCTAGATTCACATTGTCTGGAGTGAACCTATCCTTAGTTGTTGTTTTTTGTGCTATAGTTACTTATTTTATTCTTTTATATTTTATTTTACCTCGGTTGCCACATGTAAATATATATAATTGCGAATTCACTTTTTTTTTTCTTTCTCCACAGAGCGAATTGAAGTCTACACCTGAGAAATGCTTGTACGTTTCAAATGTCAATAGATACATGAACTGCTTGGAGAAAAATAAAGGTTAAGAAAAACATCCCTGCTTCAAGGACAAGATAAAAAGACGTGTTCTATGAACATCAAAATGTTCAGTGACGTAGGTAAGCAATGTTCAGTAGGTCAAAAATAGCATGAGTGACTCTGGTCTATGACAAAGTTAGGCAATATACTTATATAAGAGGCAATAAGAAAAGCAATGTACTCTTCTCCTCTATCCTGACTTATTCTTTATACAATGGAAATCCAAGAAGTGGAGAACACAGACGGTAAAATTCTCGCTAATGATGATAAAGATGAATGTTCTGGTGAGAAGAGAAGATGAATGGGCTACGCGGCACTTTAACATGTCACTATAGTTAGACTGTAAATGGATATTAAATATACAGCATCAGCAAGCTGTGGTGCCGGAGACTTTTCTCTGTCACATGAAATTTTTATGTGACATGTTCCTCATGTCTGCCATTTTTCTATTTTCTCATTAGTTGCTGTTTATGTGCTGGTGCTAAAAGTGAGTGAAATGTGATCGCAATTTCCATTATCCCCGATAAGTTACTGTACATTTATCTCCTGAGAAAATGACTCAATGCAGCTGTAATGGTAAAATACTGGAGCTCCAAAGCAAATTCTCATTGCTAAACTGTACTTTATGTAGCTGCAATACTGTCATTTTAGAGATGTCTGGGCTATTTATTTGAACCTGGATTATTTATGGGAGTCTTCATGATGGAAAGATTAAAAACGGACCTGCACGTGGTACATGAGGCAATATGGTTTGATCAAATTCTATACCATCCTGGCATTGGTTTTTAACCCCTTAAAGACCGGACCACTTTGGATTTTTGCTTTTAATTTTTTCCTTTTTTTTCACCTAGAAACCCACATGAGCCCTTATTTTTTGAGTCACTAATTGTACTTTGTATTTTTTCATAAAGTACATACACTGCAAAACCAGAAAGAAATAAATGTGTGGTGAAATTGAAAGAAAAGAAAAACGCTTTTTTTATTTTTTGTTTTGTTTTTACGCCGTTTGTCCTGGGGTAAAACTGTCTTGTTATATATGTTCCTCAAGTCGTTACGATTACAACGATATGTAACATGTATAACTTTTATTGTATATGATGGCTTGTAAAAAGTTCAAACCATTGTCAACAAATATATAAATGTACCTTAAAATCGCTCCATTCCCAGGCTTATAGCGCTTTTATCCTTTGGTCTATGGGGCTGTGTGAGGTGTCATTTTTTGCACCATGATGTGTACTTTCTATCGGTACCTTGATTGTGCATATGCGACTTTTTGATCACTTTTTATTGCAATTTATTCTGGATTTGATGTGATCAAAAATCATTAATTTTGCACTTTGGCGGGTTTTCACGCTTACACCGTTTACCGTGATAATTTATTAGTTCAGGCGATTACGCACTGAGATACCAAATAATGTATGTTTTGTTTATATACTTATTTATTTTTATTTATAAAATATGAAAAGAGGGCTGATTCAGACTTTTATTAGGGGAGGGGATTTTTTATTGATGAAAAAAACCTTTTTTTTTATTTTTTCAACTGTAACTTTTAGTCCCCCTGGGGGACTTTTATTATTACTGCAGTGATCTCTCATAGAGATCACTGCAGTGTACTTACAATACACTGATCAATGAGATCAGTGTTAGATTGCTTAGGGCTGCTGCAGCCAGAAGCAATCTATTGCCAAGGCGGGATCAGCGTCATACAGACGTTGGGGCCCGGCCCGGGTAGGAAGAAGGGGTCGCATCGCGGGGGGCCATCTCCCCCACTAGACACCAGACTAATGCTTGCGGTCCCTGGCTGTACAAAACAGCCGGGTGCCGCGCGCTGCAGAGAGGGACGGCGCCAGGAGCCGTCTCTGCATCTCCTTAACGGCAGCATGACGGGTATACCCGTCATGCGTCATTAAGGGGTTAAATGAAGCCAAGAGACATTGGTGTCAGCCATAGGTGTGAGGTACAGCAGCTCCTTCTCTAAATGTCAGTATTTTACTTTTCTCTCTTTTCTGAGTGCTAGCACTCCTCTTTGTAAGACCCATGTGACCCCAATTAGCAAGAAGCCCCTGTGCACACATGGCAAGTACCTCCTATTCTTCCCATTCTACCTGCAGGAGCAATGGTGAGTAGTTAGATCTTGTTCACACTTGTGTTGCTTGGTGGCCGCTTTCTCCACCGGCAGTGCCTGCTGGGTTTGGGGGGCCCCTGGGGTTTGGTCCTGTGATATAACCTGCTTGTGCTCTCTTAGCGGGGTTGGCGGTCACTGACCGACACAGTGTGGAGTTAGTGTAGGGACTCATGTGATCCAGGGGAACTGCATGTGATACATGAGGCAATATGGTCAAATTATATACCAACATCCTGTCATTGGTTTTTAAATGTAGCGGAGAGGCATTAGTGTCAGTAATAGGTGTGAGATGCAGCAGCTCTTTCTCTCCATGTCCGTATTAAAAAAGGATAGCTTACAAGTTACAACCATAATAAAGTACAATGGAGGTCTCTCAACAAGTTGACATAGTGGTCAGCTGATTGCTGAAGGTCTTGCTTCCCTTAACTACATTGATCAGGTGATACTTCCAGGCAGGGGGCGTAGCTAGAATTCATTGGGGGCCCCCATAGCAAAAATATTGTATGGGGCCCAATGAGTCCTGTATGGGCCCCCAAACACACACATACTCACCTATGTGAGTATGTGAAAATTGCTGTCATGCTAAACCTCCATGTTTTGGCTAGAAGATTTGTATTAGCCCGTGATGGGCACTTGCAACTCATCATTTTTCAGAGTGATTTTATACTGGTGAAGGCCTGTACTGTTATGTGACAAACCCTAATAAAAATGTTTTTGAAAAAAAAAATAATATTAATTAAAAATAATAATAATCATTGTCTATAAAGCTGACAAAGTTTGGCAACCTTTGGCGGCTTTCATAGAGATGAATGAAATGGCAGTGTGCATAGGCTTCATGCATAGCAAAAACCTTAGGCCCTATTCTGAAGATTGTGGGGAGTCCCAGCCGTTGAACCCCCCTATGATCTGACAATTGGCGGCATTCCAGTATAGGATTTCTTACAATACCCTCAAATATTTTGCACAATGGATGTTAGACTTACAAGCCTATAGTTTCCAGGATCCCTTTTTGACCCCTTTTTGAATATTGGCACCACATTAGCTATGCACCAGTCATGTGCAACAATCACTGTCATCATAGTATCTTCAAATATAAGGAGTAAGGGTCTCTCTAGTATAATACAAGTACTTAATTCGTGCAAAACTATGGCATGATGGTGATTTGTGATTGGTGATTTGTGATTTGTAGATTTTAATGGACTTTTTGTTGCGTTTGGCAAGTGAGATTCATTGGAGGATTTTCATTATCCCTACTCATATCATCTGTCACAGGATATTCCTGTATAAATACAGTAGAGAAGAAGATATTTAGTAGATTAGCCTTTCCTCATCCTCCTCTACCATTACACCCCGATTATTTTTGAGGGGCCAACATTTTCCGTTTTAAATTTCTCTATTTTTTGTTGTTGCTTTTTTTAGGCTGTGTTTGCATGTTTTTTTTGTCATTTTGAGGCCAAATAATGGGCGTTATTTAACCTTAAGCAGGCCAAAAAAGACATTGGGGGAACGTAGGGGGAGATTTATCAAACATGGTGTAAAGGGGAACTGGCCACTAGCAACCAACCACTTTTCATTCCTCACAGACTCTTTGGAAAATGAAAGGTGGAATCTGATTGGTTGCTAGGAGCAACGGGGCCAGTTTCACTTTACACCAGTTTGATAAATCTCCCCCATAGTCTTTGTTTTCTTGCACAATTTATTCTTCTGCCTATAATTTTTCAGCGCTTCCCCTTCTTGTTTTAGTAGTCTGAATGTTTCTTTTTTTTTTTTTGCAAATGATATTGTAATTATTGGCTATAGCCTTAATAGCAAGTTCCAGATATTTTCAATGCAGTCACAGTTTTGGCTGCTGTTTATAGAGGATTTACAAATCTTTGTTCTAAATTTTAGAGTTTTAGCTGAGCTGCCAGCAGAGATTGGAAATGCTAATAGAAATATGAAAGCATTTGAATGGTTTCAGTGCCAAATATTACCTGAGAAATATTGATTCCCAGTATCTAAACTCATGGGGGCCTGATTTATTTTCAAACGGAAAAGATTAGGAACTAAAATGTACTGGCCTTTACTGGGTTTTAGTATTATTCATTTATCACACACACAGAGAAACATATTGGGGGAATTTAGCATTATGCGCCCCTGGCGTCCGCCACAAAAAGGGGCAGATTCCCCCCTTTTTCATGGTGTATGTCAGCCATATCTCTCGTTCATCTCATGGGTGGGCAGGGGGGGTGTGACAAAGAGGGGAGGAGGTGTGGCCTCCTCCCGTGCCTGATTTATGAGGGTTAATTAGAATTATTCCAAGGGTGCCCAGGAGGCCAATCTATGACATTAATCTGAATGGGTGCATAGTCTGTTCGCAAATGCAGGTCACAATTAAAAAAGGAAATAAAGAACATTTGAAAGATACCTTAAATCGCACCTTAAGGCTGGGTTCACACACAGGATATTTTTGTAAAAGTACGGCAGTTGTTGCGATAGGCAACAACGGTGTGCTTTTTACGAAAATATACGTTGCCTCGTATTCTATAGCATCCTGGCCGGAGCGCATATTACGAAAATATATGTTCCATTGCTGCCTGTGGAATCCCGGCCGGAGTGTATACACTTTGGGGGACATTTATTAAGTCCGGCGTTTTTTACGCCGGACTTATAAATGTCCCTGCATCTCCGGCGCTACGGAGATTTATGTAGAGGCGGACCGGGACCTGAAAGGTGGAGTAGGTTTTCGGCGTATCTTTGCGCGGAAAAAATGATAAATCGCGCGGACTCTAAGTCCGCACCCCCCGGTAACGCCCCCTTCACACCCCCTCCCCGCCCCCCGACTTACACGGCGGAAAGTGCCGATATGCAAATATTTTATTCGCAAGTCGGCCATTTGTGAATAAAAAAATACGCAAATCGGCACTTTCCGTCGAAAATCATCCGTACGGCGGATGATACATGTTGCCCATAGTATACGTTCCGGATGGGATCCCTCGTGGCGCCACAAAGAACTGACATGTCAGTTTTCTGCGCCCGCTATTCAGTGAATAGCGGCCGTAGAAAACCCTGTCAGTGCACACTACGGAGCGAGCGGCTCCGGCATCAAGCTTCATAGTGTGCTGTGGGGAGTTCTGATGCGGGCGCGCACTAATGCACCCGCATCAGAACTCTGTGGCCATAAAGATCATACGGCCGGTACTGCAGTACCGACCAGAATGATCTTTTCAGAGACCGGCTGCTCCGTGACCCGGCCAGGTCACAGAACGGCCGGTCTCTTACGCCATGTGAACATGGCCTAATGGTGGATACATTCACTTCTGCTCTATAATGTCTTCCATGCAGTGTCTGCTGCTTGTCAGCCTCACCCATTAGCTCAAGGACAGCTGAAAAATTAAACATAAAACCTGCAGGGCAGTATACAGTGGTTATATAGTGGCTACTCCTCATGTGCACACAGCTCATTCTGAAAAGTTACCTGAATGGCCCCTAGCAACCTAGCCCTGTGAAATGCCCCTAGCAACCATTTAGATCCCACCTTTCAGTTTTCAAAGAGTCTGTGAAGAAAGAGAGGTGGAATCTGGTTGCTAGGGGCAACTGAGACAATTCTACTTTACACTAGTTTGATAAATTTCCCCCCTAAATATCGATAATACAAATGGGGGAATGTAAAATGAAGGCTTACGGGGGAATAAGTGAGACGATGCAATCTGAGACCATCAAGAGTCCATTACCTTAGTGTTAGGCCCTCTTAGGCTGGGTTCACACTATATTTTTTGAAGTTCGTTTAACGTTTTCATTTTTAAAAACGTTGGTCAAACACGTGTACGCATTCTTATTTTTTTTTTTCTAATAATGGAAGTCAATGGAAAAACTGATTCAAACGGCTAGCACCCAAAGCATCTGGTTTTGCCTCCGTTTTTCAGCAGTTTTTTCTCCCCCATAAAACGTATACGTTAAAGGACTGCAAAACTGCAGTGTGAATCTGGCCTAATAAGCTGTTGGATTTGGAAAATTTTAAAAAATAGATAAAGGCCTCAACAAGAAATTGTTCAGTTAAAAAAATTGAGTTATTAAACTGCTATGTCTGTAGAGGATTCAGTGTGAGAATGTCAGGTAAGTGTTTACTTTGCTGAAGCAAGCAGCATAATGTGTACTGTACCCATAGACCAATAACTGTATATGCAGATACAGAATCTGCACTGGACCCATCCATTGTAAGAGAGTTCTCAAATCCAACCTGGAGTTTGCGGAATTATGTTGGTTATGCCAAGTCAGCTGTGTGTAAACTTTGGTGCAAGTATAAACATAATTAAATAGTTAAAAAAGGAAAACATAAAAGAAGACGAAGGTGAACATTACAGGGATACTTCAGCGAAAATCTTTCTTTCAAATCAACTAGTTTCAGAAAGTTATATAATTTGTAATTTACTTCTATTAAAAAATTCTCCAGTCTTCCCATATTTATCATTTGCTGTATGTCCTGCAGGAAATGTTTTCTTTTCAGTCTGACACAGTGCTCTCTGCTGACATCTACTACTCTCCGCAGTTCCTGACATGGACAGAGGTGGCAGCAGAGAGCACTGTGGCAGATTGAAACGAAAACAACATTTCCTGCAGAACATACAGTAGCTGATAAGTATGGGAAGACTTGAGGGTTTTTTTTATAAAGGTAAATTACAAATCTATATAACTTTCTGAAACCAGTTGATTTGAAAGAAAAAGATTTTCACTGGACAACCCCTTTAAAGCATCAGGATAGAAAATTGACAGCAATATGCATTTAAAATAAACAATGCTCCAACAAATAAAGAACACATGAAAAAAAGGAATCAATGTTAGTGATAGAACGGTAAGAAATCAGATGTTATTTATTTATAGAAAATCAAAATGTAAGCCAGTACTACCACAAAGAAAACAATGCTACACTGGGTTTATGGGGGAGACAATAGAGTGTGGATGATTGGCTTTTTTAATTTTGTGAAATTCAGAGATGAATCATTAATCTGAACTGACTAATGAGATGATGTTGAAGTTTTTGTCTTGTGCTATTCTACTGAAATGTGTAAAGATGACTGCAAAAAAAAAATTGATATATATATATATATATATATATATATATATATATATATATATTGCATTTCCCCACTCATAGCATAATGTTGCATGTTAGTTAAAGGGTTTTCAAAAATGGCAAAGTTATTCCCCTCCCACAGGACAGATCATAACTATGTGATTGCGGGGGGCCTGACCACTGGGTTCCCCATGATATTAAGAATGTGAACACAAGTGTTCCATTAGAATAAAGGGATAGACCAAGGTCCTGAATGGCTAACCAGAGACATTACAGGGTTAACTGGGCAACTGAGCCCCCTTAGTGCACGGCCACTGTAGGAGTGGCATGGTCTGCCTTCATGGTAGCTATTCCACTGTCTCTCACCCTACCTACTTGATTGACACCTGGAAGCTAATCAGGCGTGGGAGGGGGAGCAAGGAGTTGTTAGTAATGATGACATCACGCTACTTGGTAAAAAAAAATTATAGTGATTGGTTCGTGTACGCCGAACATTCATGAACAAATAACGAGCATACAGTAAAAGCATACGTTTTGGTCTATGCACATCCCTACAGATTACCAAGTACAAAGCGTAAATTACGCCGTTGCGTACGTTTCGGTCTAGAGTTACGCACATGCTTACAAGTTATTAGGTAGAAAGCGTAAATTACGCAGTTGGATACATGTTCGCATGTTTGAATCGCAAGTTATAACCATTCCGATCATCGGACAAATTGTTCGTGATTGGCGGACACAAACAATTAGTGTCATGTTCATATGAACATTTGCGAACATGTTTGCTCATCACTAGTTTTTACAGCCTACTGCACTTCAGGAACCCAGGAAAGCGTCTTTGACTCCTTGTACTATAAGACAAAAGCCTTTTTCTACATTGTGGAAGCACAGATGGATAAATGAAAGGTACCATGTGTCTCCTTGAACTAACAGCTTAATAACAGTGCTAGCAATTTGAAACCTGAACTTACTACTGCATCAAGGCTTCACTTCCTGGATAACATGGTGATGTCACTTCCTGGATAACATGGTGATGTCACAACCCGACTCCCAGAGCTGTGCGGGCTGTGGCTGCTGGAGAGGATGATGGCAGAGGGACACTGAGGGACACAGGGCACTGGAGGGACACTGAGCATCCCTCTGCCATCATCCTTTCCAGCAGCCACAGCCCGCACAGCTCTGGGAGTCGGGTCGTGACATCACCATGTTATCCAGGAAGTGACATCACCATTTTATCCAGGAAGTGAAGCCTTGATGCAGTAGTAAGTGCAGGGGAAAAAGCACTTTATGTGCATTTCCCATAATAAGTGTATATTGGGGATTTGTATAACTTTTGGGGGGCAATACAATACTCTAATAAAAAATTTTGCCTGACTTCTTTAACTTTTTTTTATTTTACTGTCTGTACTTACTGAGATTGTGCTACACAAGAATTTGGACAGGACTAGGGGTATCTTCATCTCATAAAGTGATGTTATATAATACCCAAGAATGATGGGGGTCAACACTGTGGCCCCTGCACCATTTTTTTTATTTCACTTGAATGGAGCGGTGCTGCAATTCCTCTGGACAACAGTTGTGATTATTATTAAAAGTAAAATTTTATACGCAGCTATAGTAAAACACTTAAGATACAATAAAATTAAGATGATTTGTAAGTTAAATACACTCTCAGCAAGAAGGATTTATTTTTTTGTTATTTTTGCAAAGTCCCAATTTGCATGACAATGTTGTGCCTGTTCGTGACAAGCGGGATAAAAGAGGAATTAGTCACATCTCCAGCTCCACTATTAACAATTAAACCTTTTATTTCTATAAAACTGGAAAGAATAACAAGAACATAAACACATAGTTTTATCATAAAACCTTAGTCACACAAAAAACAACAGCTTCAGAAATATAACTTGGCATCGGCATAATGAGACGGCCATGCTCTAGTCACTAGATTATCGCTTCAATGCCAAAAATCCGTAATTTAGACAAATACCCGTGATGGTCGGAATATAATCTAGAAAAAGAAAGGAGAGAAACGTTAAAGAAACAAATGAACTTATGTCTGAGAAACAAAGCATACAAACACTAGAAACATAAACAATTGTATGTATAAGCAGTTTAAAGGGAACCTGTCACCACGGACACGGGCGCAGAGCCCGTCCGACCACCCGGTGCAGCCCCTAGATACTTACCCTTTCCGACGAGTCCCGCTCCTGGAGCCAGTCCCGGGACGGAGATATCAGCGCCTGAAGCCGTGCGCGCACGCTCCAGAGATGAGTCCAATGCCCATAGAGAATGAATAAAGCCGTCCTTCTCGGACTCATCTCAGGTAATTTGCATACAGCTCGCGCACGGCTCCTCAGACGGGGGGTCGGGTGGGCTCTGTGCCCGCGTACCTGGTGACAGGTTCCCTTTAAAGAAAAAAGGAAAGTCAAATATAAAGAAAGAGAAAAATTGCTCAATGATGCCAGAATACAAAGTCTTGTCTTTTTGTGTGTTCATTGAATTTATTCCATCTGTGGGCCCATCCGTGTCTTGTTTTTTAGGCTAAAGGAGAAGCCCGGTGGATCTTAAAAACCGTCAGGGGGAAATTAATTACAAGTATGAACTTACCTCTTCCTGTGCCCTTGGTAAGCAGCAGGACCGACCACTGGACCCCTGCCAGAAGGCATTTCCCCCCAAGTTGTGATGACGTCACGACTCGGGGGAAAATGCCTGTCCCAGCTGATGGACTGGCCGATAAGCCAATCAGTGACCAGAGCGGCATCCCAACCTATTCATTGACTGGCTAAACAACCAGTCCATGAGTCGGGATGTGTCAGCACTGGATATCCCTGAGCCCAGCAGGGGTCCCAAGGCCGGTCCCGCCACTCACCAGGGGCACGGGGAGAGGTAAGTTAGTACTTAGAGATGAGCGAACCTGGAGCATGCTCGAGTCAATCCGAACCCGAACTTTCGGCATTTGATTAGCGGTGGCTGCTGAAGTTGGATAAAGCCCTAAGGCTATGTAGAAATCATGGATATAGTCATTGGCTGTATCCATGTTTTCCAGACAACCTTAGAGCTTTATCCAAGTTCAGCAGCCCCCGCTAATCAAATACCGAACGCTCGGGTTCGGATCGACTCGAACCCGAACCTGGTTAGCTCATCTCTATTAGTACTGTTATCAAATTCTCCCCTGTCCCTGCCGGCTGCCGGATTTTATAAATTGTCAGACTTCTTTAAGTCTCTAGCAGCCCTATATATCCCAGCAGTCACATCATTCTTATTTTATTTTATTTTTAACCACAGCCAAACTAATAGGAAATGGAATTATGGGGCTCTATGGCAGAGACTATTCATAAACATCACTGACAGTTTCAGTTCTTGGTTTTTTTTTCTATACCAAGTACAGAGATATAAGATTTTTGCTTGATCCAGCTCTGGAGCAGGCAATCTACAATCTTTCATGCAAAAAACATTCAAAGAAAGAATTCCAGAGAAGACTTCCCCTGTCATTGATATCATTGTGTAAAAGTAAATTAGAGCCAGGCTGGCACCCCTTCTCAGCCTCCACCCTATGCTACAGACTATCCTCTATAAAAAAAAAAAAATTATAGATAGATATAGATATATATATATATATATATATATATATATCAGCCCACCTCCGCCCACATCCTATACTGAAGTTATTAAGGTTAAAAAAAAAAAAAAAACATGGTTGTATGCAGCCCCTCGCTGTGCAGTAGAGTTGCTGAGGCCACTGACTATTGTTCCGCATCTCATTAAAGGGGCACTCCAGCAAAAATCTTTTTCCTTCAAATCAACTGGTTTCAGAAAGTTATATAGATTTGTAAATTACTTCTATTTAAAAATCTCACATCTTCCCATACTTATCAGCTGCTGTATATCCTGCAGGAAGTAGTGTATTATTTTCAAACTGACACAGTGCTCTCTGCTGCCACCTCTGTCCATGTCAGCAACTGTCCAGAGCAGCAGCAAATCCCTATAGAAAAACTCTCCTGCTCTGGACAGTTCCTGTCTCGGACAGGAGTGGCAGCAGAGAGCACTGTGTCAAACTGGAAAGAATACACTACTTGCTACAGGACTTACAGCAGCTGTAAATATAGGAAAATTTGAGATTACAAATCTATTTAACTTTCTAAAACCAGTTAAGTTGAAAGAAAAAGATTTCTGCCGGAGTACCCCTATGAACTACATCCGTGCATGATACTAAGCAGATGTCATGTAATTGCCTTCAGGTGAGTGTGCAGTTTTGGCTCTCAATGCGTGCGTGCGTGCGTGCGTGCGTCCGTCTGTCTGAACTAAATATTTGACTGGGTGCAGGAATAGCTATCTATGCCTCTATAATGATGTGATACCTTGATGAATTTTCTTATCTAAAATCTTTATATTTCAGTAAAATCCTGAGCTAGATCTAGACTGTCTACATATAAACGTTTGGTCCAGCTCCAAACTCAGGCAGGTCTGAAAAGTTGCTCGGTATATGAAGAATGGGGCTTTCATTCTCTTTTACAGTCCCTAGGAGGAAACTAGAGAATTGCTGGCTAATGAGGCCCCAGTAGGAAAAGGTTAAAGAAAATTTGCTCTAAACCAAATAGAATTTCTAAATAATAAAAAAAAATGTAAATGTAGGAGTATGTAAATATTAAGTGATTTGCTAGATGAAAAGAATGGAGGTGTACACTGACACACTTCCATCCTGGGTGTTATCCCTTATCATTTCTGGAGCAGAGGCTGTTCCCACATGGAATATACCCTGTACATATCTGTACACCGTGATAGACACAAATGTAACAGAGGGCAAAAGAATGTAAATTAATGGACATTGTAAATGAAGGTGCTTCCAGGGACAATAGCATGGACAGTCCTAAATGCTGGACACTGCTAACAAGCCTTGCATCTGAATAATAAAGGCCATATTACAGGAAGTGATTATCGGCTGTATTTGTCCCATTATTGGCCATTACGGTCAATAAATCACTTTGTGTAATAAAAAGCAACGATCAGCCAACACAATGCACAATGTTGGCTGATGGTTGTCTTTTAACGTCTTTCAACATGTTTATAGACGAAAGACAACCATAGCAATGATCTGCTACCAATCTCTCTGCGCAATGGGATCGGCGGCAGCAGCAGACTGCCACTATGGGCCACTTCTATGGGTTCCCCAGGCAATCTTTAGATCCTCCCCAGAAGAGCACTGTGCTCAGCTCTTTCTGTTGGCTTCATAGGAATGAATAGAGCCACGGGTCATGTTTCGTAACCCGTGGCTCTATTCATAATATAGAAGCTGGGTGCCGATACAGAGATCGGCGGGGGGTACAGAGGTAGCCCCTTAAGTCCCAATCAGTTGTGTGTATTGGAACATAAATAGGGAAATACCACTGTGGCCCCTTTTGCGTCATAGTCTAAATCAGTTACGAGTATTGTGACATGACAAGGGTTTACCAAAGCCAGGCATCCATCCACAGACAGCAGTTTCAGGGCATTGCCACTCAGCAGCGTAGAGCAGGATTCTGGCTAATAGAGGCAATGAAAAGTAGACCAAAAAAACACAGCAATCACTGAGCTCAGGGTAAACAGCTGTCTGTGGATGGATGCCTGGCCTTGGTAAACCCTTGTCATGTCTCAATACTCGCAAATGAGTTACACTTTGACGCAAAAGGGGCCACCCTGGTATTTCCCCATTTATGTTCCAATACACACAACTGATTGGGACTTAAGGGACTAGGTATCAGGGTGGTTTGGTGCTCTTCCCACTAGGAGGCACCCCTTGGCAACGGGCTTCCTTTTCTGGAGAGAGGGATATTTAGCTATCCCCGTGTTTTGAGACTCACAACAACTGAGGGAGTGTATCAATGAAGACTTTTCACAGATCTCCCTGAGCTCAGTGATTGCTGTGTTTTGTTTTCCTGGAATACCCCTTTAATGTTCTAAGTGTTAACCACCATGTGTAATGCAGATGACGGTGCACGTGCTGTGTGCCAAAATACTTTCTAAACTGCAGTGACTCATATTGCCTAACCTCAAACCCACAATACTTATATAAGGCAGATTACAGTGTTTTGCAGAAAATAAATACTGCAATATTTCTTTCTTTTACATCCACTGGGCCACAAAACAATGCGGTAACCTTAATAGGAAATGATTTTTCAACTTAGCTAAAACAAGCTGTGCCTGCTCTGCTGTATTATCACATGGCAGCACAGTAAGTGGATGATCCCATGTGATTTTACATTATAGGAATGTTATGCCCCCTCCCCCATCCTATGAATTCCTATTTAAAGGGGTTTGCCAGGGAAAAATAACTGATGTGTGCATTGACGTGGGCATTGCTAGCTGATTAACAGAATGCCAATCAACTGTTGGGTGAGCCACAGTGCCCAGATGTGAAGAGTGTATGGAACTGAAAGCCTCAGCTTCGTAGACTGTGCAATGGTTGGGCTGGCTTACAGCACCACAGCAATTAGATAGGCCAAAAGTCGACCAAATCAGACTATTCACAGTGGTGTAGACTAAAATATAATTATTATTATTTAGATGACTATTGAGAACCTAGTGTGAACAGTGATATTGGCGTGCTGGCCATTTTTTATTTTTTTAGTGACTGAATGAGAACCGTCAATATATGTGAACTACACCACAATTACAGGAATACATCACAAATTCATCCCCACTCTATTCAGATACAACGTACTGGACGTCAATCATCCACACTAAAACCAGCACTAGATTGCAGATAACGGGGGGGGGGGGGGGGGGGGGGGGAATTAGAAGGGCCCTAAGGAAACCTTACCCTCTTATGGATGTGCCAGTATCTCCCTATACCCAACTGGGATGGTCGTCCTAATAATGGATGCCTCATACAGTTTATATATCCCTTCTTAGAAATCCCTATACTCCAGAGGAACCGCAGACCAAGGGACCCCTAGAGTGGGTCACTTAGGACACTATTAAATGGAGTGATAATCAACCAAATCAGGCCGATTATCACTCTGTGTAATAGAGAGAATGATCAGCCGATGAAATAATCATTGGCTAATCGTTTCTTCAGGTCCAGACCTATAGTCATTGGGTGTTGGGCGCGCATCGCTATGTGCAATAGGGATGCACAATCTCTGCACCAACAGGCTGCGACCACTCAGCCGATCACTGGCCAAGACATGCCGTGGCCAGTAATTGAGTGGCTGGCAGCCTGTCAGTGTAGAGACCAGAACAGAAGGTAGAGCTGCAGAAACCAGAGAAGGCTCGAAGACACTGGGAAAGGTCCGAGGACACTGGGGAACGTGGTAAGGTGAGTTAATACTTTATTATTTAAAATTAAAGGCAAGGGCTGCATGGACATCGCTAACAATATCCATGCAGCCCTTGCTGCCGATAGTCAGCCCATTTAATTGCCCAGTAAACGAACGCTTTTCTATGGGAAAATTAACAAAGGAATGATAATGCTCAGGGATCCACCCAGGTACCATGTGACTGTTTGCATTGATGTCAGTGCTAATCAGGGAGGGCCCTGGTACCTGGAGAAATTGCTTACAGGGGACCTGAATACTAGGGAGAATTACTTAAAAGGGTGTCCTGCCTTATGGCAGAAACTACCTATAGGGGATATCAACCTAAGGGTGGGTTCACAGTATGGAACCCGAGCTGAGAATTTCCGACGGATTCTGTAGCTTGTACCTGTTCATGGCCGCGCGCCTCTCCACCACCACCGCCATAGACACCATTCTATGCACGGGCGGATTCCGCATTCTGCCCTAAGAATTCCGCCCAATATTACCAAGACAAACACCAGTACACCATTTCCCTTCCATCTATGACCTGGTTCCAGTCATTCTAATGGAACCGCGTCACAGAGGACAGAGTATAATGTCACACTGGGGGCGACTAGCCCATCTCCAGTGCATACAGCCAGGCCAGTGCATGGCAAAAGAACGGTGCCAAGTGCAGGAATCGGGTGGAATTTTTTTTAAAAAAGGACCGCCCCACCAGGATCTCCATGCCGGCGCTGATCAGCTCATGTAAAAAAAAAAAAAAAGTGATGTACCTTATGGTACATTCACTTTAAGACCGCCATCTAAGATGCCGGTCTTGATGAGTTCCAGATTTGACAAAGATCTATTATTTACAATGACTGTAATGTGTAGAAGGATGGAACATCTTATAAACTAGATGCGTTGATGCTTTGTAAATGGAGCCATAACCAATATAATTGGAGCGGTACCCTTCTCGGTAAAAGGAACAGCGGTGGATAAAAGATTGGCAATTGCATTACCGTATGAAGAGAGCCGTTCTTACAATTAGAATTGTTTCTGATACATTCCATTATGTACTGAACGCCTGGATGTTTCCTGTCATAGAAACAGAAGAAAACAAGTACAATTTCAAGCAGTTAACACACTTTGATATAATTGGTAGTGTCATCCATGTTAGAGCTGACAACCTTGAGAAGAGAATTGATTTACTAGTAATTCAACTAAGCAGTGAGCCAAGCAATCATTACTTCTTTGATGCTGCAGGGAACCACACTGTTACCAGCGATAGGAAGGCCAATAAAAATCAAATTGAAGGAGACAAAGGTATTCAACTAATGAAGCAGAGAATTTATATATAATGCAATATTTTCAACAAATTTGTACTTAAAGCCCATTGTTTCCATCCGCATGCTATTTAAAGGGGACCAATCAGTAGGATTGTGCTGATATTGTTCCCAGCTGCAAAGTATAGATCTACTGTTGAACTCTCAGACGCTACCAGACGTGTCTGCAGCGGTAGCTTTACATGGGGAAAAAGCAGTTTTATACGCCGGACAGCCGTCGGTTCTCTGCCAGCTAGCTCCGCGGGGATAATTGACAGGTAGAGAGGCCAATAACCAGTCTCTCAGGCCTTTCACTCACCACTGCATGTACCAATTCTCTATATAAGGGTGGGTTCAGACTGAGTAATTCTCGCGGAAAATGTCCGCGGAATTCCGTCAGCTGTCTTTCAGCGGAATGCGGAATCAGCCGGCCCATAGAATGGTGTCTATGGAGCCTGCGGAAAGGCGCGCGTCCGTGAGCGCGTACGTGAGCGCGTACAGCCGGCGGAATTCCGCAGAGTTTATCCGCGAGAATTTCTCAATGTGAACCCACCCTAACACAGCAAATCCTAACTGTAAAATACCACTAACTATTGATTCCTCTTCTTCCAATGTTTCTAGAAATCCCCCATATGCGGCCGCAGTGCGTCACCTGACCACAGGCCGCAGACATGACAGAGACCTGGTGAGTTTTGGAGCCTTTTTTTATTTGTTTTTTTTTTTAGCCATTATACCATGTCACAGAGGCCTTGCGGTGCCAAAATATTTGTGTAAGACAAGTTGACGTTTCAATCGCTACCATTCAGGGGGACATGTGACACCCTGATCATTTTTATAATTTTTTTTATGAGGTGGTATAAATAAAAAAAAGATTTAGCAGCTGTTTTTCATAACTTTTTTTTTGTACGCCGTTTACTATACGTCACATATGACCTGTTATCTTCATCAGGTCAGTACGATTACAGTGATATCCATTTTATATAGCTTTTGTTTTAGTTTATGGCGTTTATGTTATAAAAACTGTTTGTGTCTTGCATATTGTAAGGGCAGTAATATTTTTATTTTTTCACCAATGGAGTTATGTGAGGACTTTTTATTTGCTGCATAAGCTGACGTTTTTAGTTGTACACCTTTTGGGTACATGTGACGTTTTGATAGCTTTTATCTATATTTTTTAGGGGGTGGGATTAACAAAAAATTGTCATTTTGATCAGTTTTTTATTTATTTTTTGGGGGCGTTAATCGGACGGTATAATTAATGAAACGGGTAAATAGATGGGGTCATTACGGACGTGGTGATAACAAATATATGTATCTCATTTATAGGGGATCATTTATAAAGGGAAAATGGGGGATGTGTATATTTATTTATTTTATTTGTGTATGTATTTATTTATTTATTTACGTATGTATGTATGTATGTATTTATTTGTGTGTTTTAACTTTTTCAGGTACATCTATAATACATTAAAGCATTATAGAGTGAATGAGCTGTCAGAATGCTGACATACGATTAGACCCCTGCCTCGGGCCAACGGCGTCCCTAGCAGCCAGCCAGCTGCTATAGCGCTGTGGTGCTTTACTCTTATGTAGCCGGCGTAAGATGTATGTAGTTTAGTTGATTTGACTGACAGTCAGCAAGTGGCCCACACCTGTGGCCCAATCGCTTCTGGGGCTGGGACTCCGGGTTCCATAAGTACCGTGCCTTGTCTCATGTTCCTTGCCTGCGATAGTGCCTGGTTTATTAGTGTATCTTGACCTAGTGTTTTCCTGCATTTGTATTCCAGTTACCTGACTTTTAGTATTGACCCTTTGACTACCCCTTGGACACGATTTTGTACTTCGTTGCTCATTTGGTTTTTGACTTGGACTTCTGACTCTCCCTCCATTGTGTTGTGTTTGCCTTGTTTTGTTCTCTGTTGCACCTTGGTTAGATCAGGGACTGCCGTCCAGTTGTCCGTTGCAGCTTAGAGCATCTTAAGCAAGTAGGTAGGGACAGAGGGGTTGGTGCCAGCGTCAAGGCTCACCTGTCCTTGTGTCTTTCTGTCCTTATCCTAACATCTTCAATTCCAAAGTCCTGGACCCAACAGGGATGTGCATTTTCTCTCCATTTAAAGTGACTGTACCACCAGGTCCAGGCTGAAGCAGTGGAGGCGGGCCGACCCACCCTTAGTGGGAGGAAACCCCAGCCCCTCTATGATAGGGTTCCATTGATTCTAATGGAGTCAAATCATGGAGGGGCTGAGGTTTCTTCCCACTAAGGGTGGGTCGGCCCGCCGCCAGTGCTTCAGCCTGGGCCTGGTGGTACAGTCACTTTAAGTCTTTGTGAAATATGCAATTTTCCAATTAAATCACTTGACTTATTCCATATAGTTTATGCAATATCCGGTAGCTATGACATAAATTTTTTTTTTATAGAAATCGCTTTGAAAAAGAGAAATACATATCATATCCAAGTGTTTATAACAATTTATTTAAATAAAAAAAACACTCAATAAGCAAAGTATTCAATAAGTTAGAAAGAAAAGATAAGGTTGCAGATAGCAGGCAGTTTGTTAAACAGAATAAACAAAAAGAAGCTTTATACAATGCAAAAAAAAATTTATTGTTAAAACTGAAAAAAAAACTAAAATATATTGGTCTTAAAGGTGCTAGAATTATACAGAGTTTTTCTTTTCCACAATTAATTTACTGCTGTGGGAAGCCAGTCTACATCTATAATAATGCTAGCAACGTTTCTCATGTATATAAGGTTGGAAGGGACAGACCATCCCTGGAGTTTTTCTCCTTGATGACGGAGTTAAAAAGCAATTTACAGCAAAGTTCAAATTCAGAACAACTCTAAGATCTATAATATATTCAATAGTTCATGATTCACTGGGAACCTGTATTTCTGTTATTGAGCAGTGAAATTCAAAAAGTTAACAGATTGGAATAAAAACAATTAGTGAAGTTAATTCCGATGAAACAAAGAACAAAATGTTAGTAACTCATCAAGTATTGAGAAAAGTATTGCTAGTATTTCAGCACTGTCAGCACTTCTGACTAAATGTATGTAACTAAATATATACAAATATAACACATATACAGCTAGGGTGGGTTCACACTAGGGAATAGGGGCGGATCACCCGAGTTTATGGTCGCCCGCCCACGCATCTCCGCCCATGCCACAGACTCTATTCTATGGTCAGGTGGACTCCGGGGGCATTGCCGTATTTACCACTAGGCATCGTGGTTCGGTGCCTGGGGCAGCACCTTGCAGAGGGGCAGCACCAGGGAGCAGGGGGAAGGAAACAACTTTTTTTTTTTTTTTGTCTCTCAGCTCCCGTTCAGACTTGCCAGTGAATAATGTGCCTTTTTGAGGGGGGGGGGTGTATTGGTCAGGTCTGCTGGTGTTATCCAGTCACAGTATGGCTGTATTGGTCAGGTCTAATATGGTGGTGTTATCCAATAACTGTATGGCGGTATTGGTCTGGTCTGGTGTGGCGGTGTTAACCAGTCACAGTATGGTGGTATTGGTCAGGTCTGGTGTGGCTGTGGAGCTATTACCTACCAATCTACTAATCATGTGGTGAGAATTCCATCACACAATATGCAGAAGGCTCTAATCATTGATTCAATGTGGAAATTTGTTTGTTTTAAGCAGTTAAAAAACATGAAAAACGCGATTCAGACAATGTTTCTAGATGGAGAGAAATGCATGTGCCCGAAACCACGCTCCCCAAGATGGGGCAACCTCAGGTTTAGTGCCAAGGGCAGCAGCAGCTCGTAATACAGCCCTGTCCGTCCAAATTATGTCAGTGATTTAGCGTTTTGGGCGCCCGTTATTCCAATACACCTTTTGGGTGTGGTTCTGTCACGTCCGGGCCAGGGAAGGGTGAGCCCTATTCTGACCCCCAGACCCCTGTCCCTACCTACTTGGACGACCTGCCCTAAACAGCAGTCCCCAACTGGGCGGCATTCCCTACACTGACTAAGTGCAGGAGGAGAGATGAAACAGTTACCAGTCTGGAGGAAGCAAGGGCACAACAAAAACAGGAAAACGGGAGAACTACAAGTCCCAGCAAACCTAACCGTTAGGGCCAGACAGAGGAGAAAGAAAAACCAAATACCAACAATCCAGGTAAAACCAGGAAGTCACGTCATACACAGAATCACAATCCAGAAGAACCACAAGTCCAAGCCAGAAGTCAATCAGAGAAAGCAGTCCAGGGAAACAAAGAACAAACCAAACAAGCCGAGTCAGAACCAGGAGGTCACGTCAAATCCAAATCAGAATCCAAAAGGCAAAGTCCACAATATAGATGAAGAGGTCAAACACAGGAAGGAGCACACAATAAATGCACGAAATGCCAGCCAAAAGACTTGATCACGGGCGAGGCATGGAAGCCTCCACCTGTTTAAATCAGAGCAGGGAGGGAGTAAGGAGGCAGCATCAGCTCTGATTGGACCGGCGTCTCTGTACTCTGACAGGCTGAACAGCATGCCTGTCAGACAGTCCAGACGCCTCCCCACTTTCCAGCTGGTGTGCTGAGAGAGCAGTGGAGGCACCAGCAGGTATGTTCATAACAGGTTCTTTCTAGAAGGCCCATTGATTTTAGTAGTAAAGACAGTGAAAGGATAGTGAAATAAAAAAATGTGTGTGAAAAACCAAACATAATGACCATTTGCCTTTTCTCCTTGGTGTATGCCTGCCGTATGTCCCCCTCACTCGATGGGCAGGTGAGGGGGCTCCTGTAGGAGGTATGGCTTGCTCGCAGGTGTAAATCATGATCCAAATCTACACCTTCTACGCCAAGATTTGGTGTTCAGATGCCCAGCTAGCCAGATTCACTAAGAGGCATCCACCTCTTAGTGAATTCAGCCGAGGGAAAGGAGCGGGGCCTAATTTAAGACCATACCGATGGGTACATCGATCTAGATAAATCCCTCCTATGTGTATTGGTCGGCCATCTTTCCATTGACGTCAACAATAATTCGGACTTTAAAAAAAAAAACAGACACCTTTTCTCTTTTTTTTTAACACAGTGTGAACATAGCCTATGACAATGTTAAAATTTTCTTAAAGCGACTCTGTACCCACAATCTAACCCCCCCAAACCACTTGTACCTTCGGATCACTGCTTTTAATCCAAGATCTGTCCTGGTGTCCGTTCGGCAGGTGATGCAGTTACTGTCCTAAAAAACAACTGTTAAACTTGCAGCCCGTGCCAAACGGGAATATCTAGAACATTTTCTCCATGCTGAACATTGCACAGGTGCCTTAACAATCCAGCCCATGTGCCGGGCTGACATAGGTGGGGAATAGGAGACAATCTGCCTGGAGCATTCCTAATGATGAAGAGGGCGAGGAGGAGGGACGGAGGAGGGGTGGTGCCAAGTTAGGGCACAGATACTCCCGTTTTGCACGGGCTGCAAGTTTAAAAGTTGTTTTTTAGGACAATAACTGCATCACCTTCCAAATGGCCCTCAGGACAGATCTTGTATTAAAATCAGCTATTCGAAGGTACAAGGGGTTTGGGGGGGTCAGATTGTGGGTACAGAATCACTTTAAAAAAGGGAATGCATTTTAAAGTGAAAAAACCTTTCCTATCAAGCCCATCCATTAAACATGGTAAATCGTAAATAGAAATGAATCGATTGTTCACTTTTTAGAGTTCTTCAACATCCATTAGTCCTTTAAGCAAATGTGAGACCATCAGATGTGTCTGTAACTATGAATGGTATAAATAGATTTTGTTCTTGCATAGGATATCTTCAGAACATGTCCAGGTGTCAAGTCACAATAGCCGAGTGCTGAAGTGTTATTGAACATGAAAGCAGTAAGATGGCAAAATATTTCTTCTGGTAATGGGAATATGTATCTTCTTGTTCTGAACTGCTGGGTCTCTGAGTGTTGGATACCAGCTGTTCTGTCTGTGCACATTGATTCCTTGCTACTTTAAAAGCTGGGTAATTGATGGAAAACAAACACTCGAAGGGTTGCCAGACCTTACAAACACAGAGCTGATCTATGCATTAGCTTAGGTTCTCTCAGGGGGTATATACTATCAAAAGAGTTTCTTTACTGTCATTGCAATAGACAAGAGGTAGAGATGTGAATGTGAAATCTTTATCCGCACAATGAGAGCAGAGCCAAGAGAGACTACAGGCCAAGCAGGGTCACGTCCCAGACAACTTCATTTCAGAGTTGGCAAAGCAACAAAAACATTATGATGGCAAAGCAGCCTTTCTTAAAAGGATAGCGAGAGGAAAGAACAGTGCAGAATCATGTAGAAGATGGTGTTTGGGTGACGTTAAGATACTAAATTAATTTTATAATCGTTCCATTGATTAAATGGGGATTTCGAAATTATAAAATTTCTTGTAAAGAAAAAAAAAAAAGGTTCGGAGAGTTGTCCACTATTCATCATCAGAGACAGTAGACATTTCATGCATGATCTGTAGAACCGCCGGAGTCTAATGATAGTAACGGGAAACCAGTCATGCAGTGTGAAAGTTAATTTCATTGCAGTGGCTCTTATAGGAAAGAGAGTCGGGTTATATAGCAGAAAACCCTTTTACAAAGTAACATAATAGGGTTATAAACAGACACTTGTCTGCTCATTGATTTCTATTATGCTACATTGTTGACCTAGTGGAAGGAAAAAACATATGGAGCAGTTGCTAGTTGGTTCATAGGAGGTTACATAAGAGCCTTATTATACAGGACGGTTAGCGTGCGAATTATCATTTGAATTTAAAGTGTCCCTGTCGTTATAACTTTCAAAATCTAAATCAACTGTAGATGCAATATAAAGCAAGTTTGCAATATACATTCATTATATTTGTTGTTATCATGTTGTAAAACAAAGCTGTACTTACCAGAAATCAGGGTCCAATCTCCGGAAGGCAGATTTTCTGACTTGTACTGGTTGAAAAAACACAGGACTTCCGGCCAGTACAGAGAGTCATGGCTCAAGGTGTCCATCATTCACATGACTACCTTCTCTCAGATGGCCTGGGATACACAGAACTTCCTGTTTTCTGAATTTTTCCTGTTTTTTGAGAAAAAAAAGTCAGAAAACAGGAAGTGGCGTGTTTTCCATGATAACTAAAAAATAAATAATGACTGTATATTGCAAACTTGCTTTATATCACATCTTCTGTTGATTTAGTTTTTGAAAGCTATAATAACACTGTGTAAATGCAGGCAATGATCAAACGACCAACGAGAAATCTTCACCGTATGACTATGTTCACACAACGACAATAAAAAGAGATTACGCAGCTGCCTTTTCTATTTAAAAAGACGTCTGTTATTGTCGGAATTTGATTGGTTTCAATGCAATGCACTGAAGTTAATGGAATGATGGACGGCCAATGCACACATTGTATAAAATGATGGACGTTGTTTTTGCTGATGTCAAGATAATGATCATGTCAATTATTTTCAGACTTCTTTTGAATACAGCGGACTTTTTTTTAGTAGTCACACAGTTTTTCTTTTTTCACCGTCCTTTTACCATTTTTACTATTAAATTCAAGGGACTTTTTAATTAAAGACACACCCAAAGGCCAATCGGTCCACCTGACCTAGACTAATGTACCAACAGCCGTCATTGCACCGCAACAGCAAAATTTTAAACTCAAAATGATGGAGAGAACAAAACGTTGAACATAGTCTTTGGTGCTGACATCAAAATCATTGTTAATCGTTCGCTGTAATTCCGCATTTGCTCACTTATTGTTCAGTGTAATTCCACATCGTTCCTTCATTTCGCTGGGATCAGATGGAGCAAACGCTCATAGTAATGAACATAGTAACAAACATAACCAACGACTATCGTTCTGTTTAATATGGTGAACGATTGCAGGTTAACGATAAACCGTCTTGTTTGCGATTGTTTATAGGTAATCATTAAAAATCACTTTGTCTAATATAGCATTTCCTTTAAGTCGATGAGTAACCTAGTAATTATACCTGGTCATATCACATCTTTCAAGGAAAAAAATGTTGAAGTTTTTTTTAAAGACACCATTAGTGGAAGAAAACGAATAGTCTTCCTTGCCAATAATATTACAGTCAGTGATCATACATACAGTATGTGTAACCTAGGCAGCTACAAAGGCTGGTAAGTTCTGGCAGTGGGCATCCTAAAAGGCAAAAAGCACTTTCCTTTATTAAGTACTGTAGCCAACTGAGCTAATGCGGACTTATCACTAAAGAGACATTAAAGGGGTTATGCAGCGAAAATCTTTTATTCCAAATCATTCTGGTTTCAGAAAGTTATCATTCGGGGTTCCTCAGTCTGAACATACCCTAAGTGAAACCAGCCCTCTGACATCCAGACCACACAGAACACAGACTGTCAGGGAAAGGAAATAAGTGGAGAAGGCTACTGTCCATTACTGCTCGGTCTAAACCAGACGTGTTAAACTCAGGCCCTCCAGCTGTTGTAAAACTACAATTCCCATCATGCCTTGACAGCCAAAATTAAAGCTTTGGCTGTCCAGGCATGATGGGAATTGTATTTTTGCAACAGCTGGAGGGCCACAGTTTGACATCCATGGTCTACTATCTGCAGCCCAGCTAGAGTTATGGTGCATATAGATAAAATGTTGTTTTAAAAAAGTAATTTCTAAAAAACAAACAAATACACGGCGCTGTACTTAGAAAAAAGCCCACTGTTATGCTGCTAAAGTGTAGCAAGGGATTCCGTGGTCCCTCCTAATAGTTAAAATACGCCAAAAATATGTGTATACACTTATATACAGTGCATGCTTAAATGATGGAAAAGAAGTTTCCTGAGAGATACTGTCCTATAAAAATGTTAACATAAAATATCTTGTGTAAAGTACGAGAGTAAATAGTGACAATGGTTCGTTCAAGCAGTTTAAGTATCCTTAGTGATATATAGCTATACTGCTGAATACCTGGTAGTTTTGTGATGCGGTATAGTATCCTCGATTCTTCTGTATCTTTTCAGTAGTTGTAGGTGTTGAGGTGTTGAGTTGGGAGCGGGCCCCGGCCGGTGGCTCCACTACTACTCCACAGCCTGCATCAAGGCCAAAACTATCTCTGAGGAGGGCGACCGCTGATCACCGAAACATGTTAGATGTTTGACCTGCATGAACTACGGCAACTACTACAGTGACGTCACTGCTACTTCGTGGAAAACCTTTGGATTACTCACCGCATGCCGAGAGTTGGTAGTAGTGGAGCCGCCGGCCGGGGCCGCTCCCAACTCGGCACCTTAACACCTACAACTACTGAAAAGATACAGAAGAATCGAGGACACTATACCGCATCACAAAACTACCAGGTATTCAGCAGTATAGCTATATATCACTAAGGATACTTAAACTGTTTGAACGAACCATTGTCACTATTTACACTCGTACTTTACACAAGATATTTTATGTTAACATTTTTATAGGACAGTATCTCTCAGGAAACTTCTTTTCCATCAGTTAAGCACGCACTGTAGCGCTTTAAGGCTATGTTCACACTACGTAAGTCTCCGGACGTAGCGCATTCCGTGAATAAGCGGCCGGAGATTTACGTAGTTTGCGTACAATGGAAAGTATACGATGTTCAGCTGCACAGTTCACACTGCGTACGAACTTACACCCGGATCGTACGCGGCGCCATAAAAAATGAACGAGGCCATTGTTTGAGGACGAAAATGCCGTAACTTACACCCATAGCGTAACATGCGGTCCCGTACGGAGTGGTGATTTCATTTTTCCACTTTTCTTTGCCAATCCAAAAGGTTCTGAGTGGTGTCCGGGGCTAGGCGAAGATTTCCGAATAAAGAACGCTGTCAGATCGCTACGTAGGGCGCTCGGGAAGCGTAAGTAGACTACGGGCGTAAGTTCGCAGTCCGTACGTAGCCGGCCGCAACTTGCGTAAATCCCCGGCCGGAGTTTAATACGTATATGTCTGGCCGCGAAAATATGCGGCCGGACATATACGTAGTGTGAACATAGCCTAAGTGTACACACATATTTTTAGAGTTATGGTGCATTTACACAGAAAGATTATCTGCCAAAGCCAGGAATGGATTTGAACAGAGGAGAAATATTAGGCTTTCCTTTATAACCTGATCTCTGTTTACAGTCTGTTCCTGGCTTTGGCTTCAAATCTTTGGCAGATAATCTGTCAGATAATCTTTCTGTGTAAATGGACTCTTAGGGCCCTTTTACATGGAAAGATTATCTGACAGATTATCTGACAAAGATTTGAAGCAAAAACCAGGAACAGACTATAAACAGAGATCAGGTCATACATGAAAGCCTGAGATTCCTCCTCTTTTCAAATCCAGTCCTGGCTTTGGCTTCAAATCTTGGCAGATAATCTGTCAGATAATCTTTCTGTGTAAAAGTGCCCTTAGCTGAAGTACCCAGACAGGTGAGGTGGAAACCTGTCAATCACCACACAGCAAGTGCTAGAATAAGGCCTCATTCACAATACGGAATGGGCGACGAGATCCATGCGAACCCCCGCAGGGACTCCGCTCCAAATCCTGCCTTCTATCAGTTTGAATAGGATGGCCTGCACGCCTCTGCTCTCTGCGTCTCTCCGCTCAAAGAATTGACATGTCCCATGGTAAAACTGACATGTTGTCTATGTTCCTCATGGTTATATAACTTTTATTTTATTTGACTAATTTAAAAAAATTTAAACGTTTAAATAAAAAAAAACTAAATGTGTTTAAAATTGCTCTATTACCATCCTTATAACACTTTTATTTTTGGTCTATGGGGCTATTTGCACCATGATCTGTACTTTTTTCTTTGTACCTTGCTTAGGTATATTCGACTTTTTAGTCACTTTTTAATACAATTTTTCCAGGTTTGATGTGACCGATAAGGATAAGCCAATTCATATTAGGAATGAAGCCCTAAGGCCTAATTCACATGTCAGTATTTTTCATCCGTTTTCCAGGACCAGGAAATACTGAATCCATTACAACTAGAGATGAGTGAACCTGGAGCATGCTCGAGTCCATCTGAACCCGAACTTTTGGCATTTGATTAGCGGTGGCTGCTGAAGTTGGATAAAGCCCTTAGGCTATGTGGAAATCATGGATATAGTCATTGGCTGTATCCATGTTTTCCAGACAACCTTAGAGCTTTATCCAAGTTCAGCAGCCCCCGCTAATCAAATGCCGATCGTTCGGGTTCGGATCGACTCGAACCCGGTTCGTTCATCTCTACTAGGGAACATGTCATTTTGACATTTCTAGTAGCAATAGTTACAACCACCTCACCTGTTCTCTCTGGTGTACAAATGTAAATGGATCAGTAAACAGCAGGCTTATACACCCATTTATACAACCTAGTACATTAATAAACATACTATGTAAATGTCAGGAGATGTTTATACATTTTTGTAACTTCATGTGCGTTAATGTCAGTTTCAACCGTAAAGTGTAAAAATTCTTAGTTGAGCCAAGTAAATAAATTATACCAGTGATATTCATTTATTATAAATACCCAGTGCATGTCACGTACACAGTAACATATCTGGCCAAAATGCTGTCCAACAGCGTAACCTCTTAACCCCTTCATGACCAAACCCATTGGTGCCCGGGTCAAATTACTGCAATGCTCCTCCTCGCCTTCTAAGTAGCCAAAAACAACCGAGTGCCGAGCCTGGATCAGCACCATTACCGCGCAGACCCCGGCAGAGTAAGGACACGGGGATCGCCCCTCTGAGTGGGGGGGGGGGCAATCCCCCCACTAGACACCTGGGAATCGGCTGCATATAGTAATCAGATGCAGCTGTCAACTTTCACAGCTGCATCTGATTACTTAATTAGCGGGCACGGCGATCGGACCGTGCATGCTAATAGCTGCGGTCCCGGGCTACAAACGGCACCTGGGACCGCAGCGGTCTAGAGTGGGGCCGCTCTGAACACCCCTAGGCGGCCCAGGACAGACGAGTATGTCCAGGGTTGTCTAGGGGTAAAAATGCCATAGCACTTGCATTTTTTCACCTACAGACCCACATGAGCCCTTATTTTTTAAGCCACTATGTGTACTTTACAATGACAGACTTAATTTGTCCATAAAGTATGCTGTGAAACAAAAAAGAAATTATTTATGCAGTGAAATTGTAAAAAAAAAAGGAATTTGTTTTCATTTGGGGGGGTTTTGTGTTTACGTCATTCGCCCTATGGAAAAACTGACATATTGTATATGTTCCTCAAGTCAGTATGATTACAATGATATGTAATTTACATGACTTTTATTTTACCTGCTTTTAAAAAACCTGCTTACCTGCTTTTAAAAAATTAAAACCTTTTAAAAAAACTAAGTGTGTTTAAAATCGCTCCATTCCCATGCTTATACCGCTTTTATCCTTTGGTCTATGGGGCTGTGTGAAGTGTAATTTTTTTGTGCCATGATCTGTTCTTTCTATCAGTACCTTGCTTGCATATATGAGACTTTTTGATCACTTCCTATTACAATTTTTCTGGATTTGATGTGTCAAAAAATGCGCAATTTTGCACTTTTGCAGGGTTTTGCGCTTACGTTGTTTACCGTGCGAGATCAGGAATGTGATAATTTATTAGTTTGGGCGATTACGCACGCAGCTATACCAAATGTGTTTGTTTATTTATTTATTTTTATTAAATGGTAAAAGGGGGGTGATTCAGACTTTTATTACGGGAGGGGATTTTTTATTAATAAAAAACTTTATTTTTTTTAATGTATACTGTAAATTTTAGTTCCCCTGGGAGATTTTTAGTATTACTGCAGTGATTTCCCATAAAGATCACTGCAGTATACTTAATACAGCAATGATCGATCAGATCATTGCTGTATTACTCTGGTCTGCAGCAGAGCAGATAGATGAATTGCCGAGCCAGGATCAGCATCAGTGCGACACTGAGCCCTGGCCGGCTCAGTAGAATATGCTACAATATATAATATGTTTGTTTGTTTATTTATTTTACATATTTTGATTTTATAATGGCCAAGGCGGTATATTAAACCTTTATTTAATTTTATTTAAGTTTTTTTATTACTTTTAAAAACTTTTTTTAATTACACTTTTTTTTACACTTTTATTTTACTGTAAAACGTACAATCATTATACTGATATGTGCTATGCCTTAGCATAGCATAGATCAGTGTTATCGGCGATCTGTACATAGAACCTGTCTGAGAGCAGACTCATAAAACACTGATCTGACAGGACGGAGGTAAGTGACTTACCCCCGCCTGTCGGTACAAGCGTACAAGCGATCAGGGGGTGCCGATCAGTCAGTGACAAGAGCTTATCCTGTCATTGACTGCCTGAAACGCCACTATCACTGTGCATTGCGGCATTTAAGGGGTTAATGAAAATCAGCTGCGAGATCACAGCTGCCTGTCATTATCTCTTGCCCCAATAACACTGATGTGTGTGGGACCGCTCTCACTGCAGCTGTCTCATACACATCAAACCCCTCTCACAGTCAGGAACGTATATGTACACTCCTGCTGCACAGGGTATGTGCAGCAGGAACGTATATATACAGATTGCTGATGTGGAGGGTTTAAAGTGACACTGTCACCCCTTTTGTGCATTCTGACATCTCTACACAGGTGTAAAGGGTAAATTTAGCGTTTTTCACCTTATTTCATATCATACGTCATGGTGCCCTTTTATCAACTGCAGATTGTATTAAGTGGGTGTGGCCTCGCGGCATTAGCGCCACTTGTGGCCAACGGTGGAGTTGTGGACGGGGCTAAGTGGCGCTAATGTCGCGAGGCCACGCCCACTTAATACAATCTGCAGTTGATAAAAGATTACTTTTTATTTGAACAAGCACCATGACGTATGATATAAAATAAGTTATGAAAACCGCTAAATTTACCCTTTACACCTGTGTAGAGATGTCAGAATGCAAAAAGGAGATGACAGTGTTACTTTAAGGACATAGTAGATTTTTTTTGGCCCTTAAGGGACTCTGTACCCACAATCTGTCCCCCCCAAACCACTTATACTTTCGGATAGCTGCTTTTAATCCAAGATCTCTCCTGGGGTCCATTCGGCAGAGGATGCAGTTATTGTCATAAAAACAACTTTTAATCCAGCAGCGCTGTGTCTAACGGCCGGGGCTTACATTTGTATATGCATTAGGCTGGCACCACCTCTCCGCCCTTCCTCCCCACCCTCCTCATCATTAGGAATGCTCCAGGAACATTTACTGATGTTTGAGCTTTGCACAGGTGTATTAACGATCCAGCCCATGTTCATTATACACACAGGTGGGGAATAGGGAGCAATCTGCCTGGAGCATTCCTACTGATGAGGAGGGTGGGGAGGAAGGACGGAGAGGTTGTGCCAGCCTAATGCATATACAAATGTAAGCCCCGTAAATGTAAGGCCGTTAGACACAACGCTGACGGATTAAAAGTTGTTTTTATGACAATAACTGCATCCCCTGCCGAAGGGACCCCAGGAGAGATCTTGGATTAAAAGCAGCTATCTGACGGTACAAGTGGTTTGGGGGGTCAGATTGTGGGTACAGAGACACTTTAAAAGGGTTGTTCAGGCTTAGAAAAACATGTCCGCTTTTTTCTAGAAACAGCACCTCTCCTGTCCCCAGTTTGGGTGTGGGTTTTGCAGCTTATATCCATTGAAGGGAGATGTAATACCGCATGTAATACCGCTATAGACAGGGGTGGCTCTGTTTTTGCAAAAAAGTAGCTGTGCTTTCTCTAATGCTGGATAACCCTTTAAGTACACCGCCAATGTTTTATTTTTGTGCCTTTTAAGAGCTATAGTACTTAGTAGTAGAGCTATAGTAGTATCTTTTTTTTTTTTTTTTTAACCACATCCTGGTTCCCACGCACGGCACCAGTCTATTACCAAGCACTGGCATGGGCTGAATCACTGGAGGTGGGCTGGCCCGTCCCTAGTGGTAGGAAATCCCGCCTTTCTATGACGCGGCTCCTCACAGAGGGGAGGGGGCTTTACCCCACTCAGGGCAGGCCTCCGGTGCTTTAGCACAGGCCAATGCTCGGTAATAGACCGGTGCCGTGGGCAGGAACTGGGCTGTGGTTCAAAAAAAGGACTGCAGCATTGGCATCCCTGCACCCATGCCATTCTATTTATATGCAGCACTTAAAGTGATTGTAATGATGGTACATTTGCTTTAAATAGTAAACAAAAAAATATATTGTTGTGGGGACAGTGCGTGCCTTTTTACATTTTTGTTTGTTTGTTTTTTTGCCAGAAAAAAAAAAACTTCATGTCTAAAGTCCCTAACCACATAAAAGCAAAAAAAAAACCTACATTGAAATTTGGTTTACAAGCCTAAAACCGCCAGGTATACTCTGTAACTGAAACAATATTTACAATGTATAACTCCCCTCTTTATCCTGCAATAAACTATAATTAAATCATAGTAAATGAATTCGGGTTTTTTTTTTGTTTTGTTTTTTTACTGCCACCGACTGATTATGGAATTTACTAGTGACGTCCTCCAAAGAACATTTTACAGCCCATCCTGCTCCAGTATAATATAGTGCCAACAGCATACTGAGAAGGTATATAAGGAGTTAAAGAAAAAAGCAAAGTGGCTCATTGCACAGAGTGCTTGTTTACTTGACATGCATTGATATATCTGACTGATAATTCCAAAGTAGGCCCAAAGAGAGCAGCCTCCATAAGCACAGTCGTATAATGCAGTTATTTATCTGCCAAGAATATTTATGCATGTAATATACTTCTGTCACTGCGCTCTCACCGCTGCATTATTGCGGAATCATTCGCCACGATTGGTCTATACTTTTTTCATAAACTGACAATTTGGATTTTATTTGCCTCCAATGCTGTTGCTGATTGTTTTCTTTTGTTTAGATAAAAAAGAAGCTTTATAACCGCAGGCGGACAATGAAAGAAGAAGCTGAGACGGAGCATCCCTGGTTACCTGCTGAAATGTAGGAAAGAGGTATTCCCATTCCCAGCAACAAAAGTTATCCCCTATTCACAGGACTGGGGAATAACAAGCTAAACATCGGGCGCCGGACCACCGGGGCTCCCATTGATTAGGAGAAAGGAGGAAAACATTCCCCATGAATGAATGGAGCAGACAGCATGTCTGGGGATGGCAGCTGATTCATTCTCGATGAGGCCTTGGAACATGGCCAAGCACTGAGCTGAGATATGTATATATCTAGTCCAGAATTTAAAAAAAAAGGTGTTTTTTTTGTTTTTAAATCAATAACAGGACAACTCTTGTCCATTGGCTGTGTCTACAACTGTAGCCCAGCTACATTTATATGAATAGAGATGAGCTGTAACATAAAGTCAGCTCTATTCCGAAGCACCAGCCCAGCATGAAGCACCGAGGGCAGGCCCGTCGGCCCTAAGTGTGACAAAACCCCCTCCGCTCTGTAGTGGGGAGAAGAAAAAAGTACCTGGGTAGCTATCCCGGCGCAGCGCCCCGATACCTACCCAGGTGCCTTTTTCTTCTCTCTACTGCATGAAACCACAGGCCCCAAAACTGAGAAACTCCCATTTCCTGGATCCTTCGCAAGGGGCTCAAAGATGAGAGTCCTCTTATGCTTTCATTTCACACATCTGCACGTAACAGGATTACACTAGGAGCCATCCTACCGGACCCTTTTTATTTTCTCTTGGCCCCACCATCCCCTCTGTGACATGGCTCTATTGATTCTAATGGGTCACAGAGGGGAGGGGAGATAGTCACAATGGGGGCCGGCGGGCCCACCCCTAGGGCTTCATGCTGGGGCTGTGCTCGGGAATAGACCGGTGCCATGCACAAAACCAAGGGAGCGTCAAGAGGTTAACATAAGGTGTTTATTATGGTTTATATCAGGGCAGCACAATATCAAATGTTTCTAAATACCAGTACCCATTTAAAGGGACTCTGGGGGGGCTGGGGATGACCCAGCTGTCGTGGTCCATGTGGGAACCAATGACAGGATGCAAGGTAGGTGGAGGTCTATTAAAAATAATTTTAGAGAACTAGGTGCTAAGTTGAAGGGAAGGACCTCCAAGGTTGTATTCTCTGCCTGTGCCATGCGCATCGCAGGAAAGACAGCGGGAGCTTAGGGAGTTAAATGCATGGCTCAAGTCATGGTGTAGAGGAGAAGGGTTTGGGTTTTTAGAGCACTGGGCTGAATTTTCATTGGGGTACAATCTGTTTTCCGCAGATAATTTGCACCTTAATGGAAGGGGGTCCGCTGTGCTGGGGGAGAGAATCCTAGAAGGGGTGGAGAGGTTTTTAAACTAGGGATGTGGAGGGAGGACAATGTAGTATGTAATGTAGTGGCAGATAGGTTAGAGAGGGGACAGAACACTGAGGTGGGAGGAGGAGGGTCCTGTGAGGGGAGGATAAGACCAGTGCATAGGGAGATCCATATGTTGCGGATGAACAGTGAGGATGATTGTAGCCACAGCACAGTAATAAATCCTATTTCTTATAATGAAGCTGGTAAACACGATGGTAATATAAAGTGTATGGTTACTAATGCCAGAAGTCTAGCCAGCAAGATGGGGGAGCTGGAGGCCTTGGTTCTGGAGGAGTCCATTGATGTGGTTGGTGTGACTGAGACATGGCTGGACTCCTCACATGACTGGGCTGTCAATATTCAGGGATTTGCATTGTTCAGAAGGGACCAGGTGGGCAGAAGGGGAGGAGGAGTATGTCTGTATGTCAGAAATGATATTAAAGTGAGTGTAAAAGATGCAATAGTGGGAGATGACTGTGATGATGTGGAAGCATTATGGGCAGAACTACAGAAGGAGGGAAAAAGTGAAAAAATTATTCTTGGTGTAATCTATAGACCCCCCAACATTACTGAGGGTATAGATGGTCAGTTGAATAGACAAATAGAGCGGGCTGCCCGGGAGGGAACAGTAGTGGTAATGGGGGACCTCAACTACCCAGATATAGATTGGGGTCACGGTTCAGCTAAAACCACAAAGGGGAGGGAATTTCTTAACCTCCTGCAGGATAATTTTCTGGGCCAGTTTGTGGAGGAGCCAACTAGAAGTGATGCCTTGTTGGATCTGGTTATTTCTAACAACGCTGAGCTGGTTGGGGATGTCACTGTCCATGAACACCTGGGGAATAGTGACCACAATATAGTGACTTTTAGCTTAAAGTGTAGAAAAGAAAAACATGTTGGGAGGGCAAAACCCCTTAATTTTAAAAGGGCCAATTTTCCTGGGTTAAGAGCTGAACTTCAGGGCATAGACTGGGAGCGGCTGCTGTCACATACGGATACAGCTAATAAATGGGAAATCTTCAAATCCACATTAAATAACTGTACTGCCAAATATATTCCAATGGGTAACAAATATAAATGGTTAAAATCCAATCCCACATGGCTTACAACCGAGGTTAGAGGGGCTATAAATGAGAAAAAAGGGGCATTCAAAAAATACAAATCAGAGGGGTCAGCTGTAGCATTTAAAAAAATTACAAAGAAGTCAACAAAACCTGTAAAAATGTAATAAAAGCAGCAAAAATTCACAATGAAAGGCAGGTAGCTATAGATAGCAAAAGAAACCCCCCCAAAATTCTTCAAATATATTAATGCAAAAAAACTAAGGACAGAGCATGTAGGACCCCTAAATAATGGTGAAGGGGAATTAATAACTGGGGATCAGGAGAAAGCTGAGTTACTTAATGGGTTCTTCAGCTCTGTATATACAAAAGAAGGGGATGGAGCTGTTGTGGGTTGGGCCAGTACTGAGGTGGGTGGGGCCAGTGCTGCTAACACATGTAATGTACTGAACTGGTTTACTATAGATATGGTCCAAGATAAATTAAACAAACTCAATGTAACCAAAGCTCCAGGGCCTGATGGATTACACCCCAGAGTTCTTAGGGAACTCAGTTCTGTAATTTCTCTACCCTTGTATGAAATATTCAGTGATTCTTTGCTTTCTGGTATTGTGCCGAGGGACTGGCGTAAGGCAAATGTAGTGCCGATCTTCAAAAAGGGCTCTCGAACTTCCCCAGGTAACTATAGACCTGTAAGCTTAACGTCCATTGTGGGGAAACTATTTGAGGGGCTTATAAGGGACTACATCCAGGAATATGTAGTGGCTAATAGTATTATAAGTGATAACCAGCATGGTTTTACTAAGGACAGAAGCTGTCAAACCAACCTAATATGTTTCTATGAAGAGGTAAGTAGAAGCCTGGATGGCGGCGCGGCTGTGGATATCGTGTACCTGGATTTTGCAAAAGCGTTTGACACAGTTCCTCATGGACATCTGATGGGTAAGTTAAAGTCTATCGGTTTGGAAAATTTAATGTGTAACTGGATTGAAAACTGGCTTAATAATCGTAGCCAGAGAGTGGTGGTCAATGATTCCTACTCCGAATGGTCCCCGGTAATAAGTGGTGTACCCCAAGGGTCAGTACTGGGCCCTCTTCTGTTTAACTTGTTTATTAATGATATTGAGAATGGAATTAACAGCAATGTTTCTATCTTTGCAGATGACACCAAGCTTTGTAGTACAGTACAGTCTATGGAGGATGTGCAGATGTTACAGGATGACTTAGACACACTGAGTGTTTGGGCGTCCACTTGGCAAATGAGGTTCAATGTGGATAAATGTAAAGTTATGCACCTGGGTACTAATAACCCACATGCATCATATGTCCTGGGGGGAGTTACTCTGGGAGAGTCACTGATAGAGAAGGATCTGGGTGTACTTGTAGATAATAGACGACAGAATAGCACACAATGTCAGTCAGCTGCTTCTAAGGCCAGCAGGATATTGTCATGTATATAACAGGCATGGACTCACGGGACAGGAATATAATATTACCACTTTATAAAGCTTTGGAACGGCATCATCTGGAGTATGCCGTCCAGTTTTGGAACCCGATTCATAAAAAGGATGTTCTAGAGCTGGAGAGGGTACAAAGACGGGCAACTAAACTAATAAGGGGAATGGAGCATCTTAGTTATGAGGAGAGATTAAAAGAATTACATTTGTTTAGTCTGGAGAAGAGACGTTTAAGGGGAGATATGATTAACTTATTTAAATATATAAATGGCCCCTACAAGAAATATGGGGAAAAGATGTTCCAGGTAAAACCCCCTCAAAGGACAAGAGGGCACTGCCTCCGCCTGGAGAAAAAAAGGTTCAACCTCCGGAGGCGACAAGCCTTCTTTACCATGAGAACTGCGAATCTGTGGAACAGTCTACCACAGGATCTGGTCACAGCAAAAACAGTAGAGGGCTTCAAAACAGGGCTAGACAAGTTCTTAGAGCTAAATAATATAAATGCATATGTATAGAACCTATCATCCCTCCCCCTTCCCTGTATCCATCCCCTACTTGGTTGAACTTGATGGACATGTGTCTTTTTTCAACCGTTTTAACTATGTAACTATGTACCCACAATCTGATCCCCCCAAACCCCTTGTACCTTCAGATAGCTGCTTTTAATCCAAGATCTGTCCTGGGGTCCGTTCGGCAGGGGATGCAGTTATTGTCCTAAAAAACAACTTTTAAACTTGCAGCCCTGTGCCCATTGGCCGGGGCTTAGATTGTATATGCATTAGGCTGGCACAACCTCTCTGTCCCTCCTCCCCGCACTCTTCATCATTAGGAATGCTCCAGGCAGATTGTCTCCTATTCGTCAGCTGTGTGAATACTGAACATGGGCTGGATCGTTAAGACACCTGTGCAATGTTCAGACTGAAGAAAATGTTCCTGTGGCATTCCTCATGATGAAGAGGGTGGGAAGGAGAGACAGGGTGTGCCAGCCTAATGCATACACAATCCAAGCCCCAGCCATTGGGCATGGGGCTGCAAGTTTAAAAGTTATTTTTTAGGACAATAACTGCATCATCTGCGGAACGGACCCCAGGACAGATCTTGGATTAAAAGCAGCTATCCGAAGGTACAAGTGGTTTGGGGGGGACAGATTGTGGGTACAGAGTCGCTTTAAGCAGTTTGATGGTCATCGGTGATGGGTTAGGTGAGGCTCCCATAATTTAGAAGATTTGTTTATATATTCTTTTTTTTTTTTACTTGATTGCTTTATTATGTTCCTTTTTGGCTTAATTTACATATTAGGCTGTATCTATGGTAGCAGGAATAACATTAAGGCTTTAATCCATTTCTGGTTTTGGTTGCAAAATACTAGCCAAAATCCTATATGCAGATCTTACATAATATTCATCTAGTAAATGTTGCCACTACATCACTATTAATAGTGATCACTATAGTGATCTGCATATAGAGGTTTACAGAGTGGAGAAATATTGTCTTACTATCATCTCATTATATCATAGGTCTCCATAACAACAGGCTGAGTATGTGAAAGAAAGGGCTCCGATACTACGCTGTGTTCTGCACAGTACTGTGACCAGCTGCTCCCCTCACCTACCGTCCCTCTCCCTACACCTTGTAGATTGTTAGCCCTTGTGGGCAGGGTCTTCTCTCCTTATGTACCAGTCTGTCATTTACTTTATTCATGTTATTTGTATTTGCTTTTACAATACTATTTGTATGTTATCTATCATATGTGCTGGAATCATTGGCGCTTTAAAAGTAGAGAATAATGATAATGTATTATCACATTTCATCCATTTAACAAAAGGTAGATGCAGAGGGATTTAACCTCTTAAAGGGGTAGTGCACAAAAAAAAAATTCTTTCAGATCAACTGCTGCCATGAAGTGCCAGAGCTTTGTAATTTACTTCTATTAAAAAATCTCAAGCCTTCCAGTACTTATCAGCTGCTGTGTGTCCAGCAGGAAGTGGTGTTTTCTTTCCTGTCTGACACAGTGCTCTCTGTTGCCTCCTCTGTCCATGTCAGGAACTGTCCAGAGAAGGAGCAAATCCCCATAGAAAACCTCTCCTGCTCTCCAGACTGGAAATATTACCACTTCCTGCTGGGCACACAGCAGCTGATAAGTACTGGAAGGCTTGAGATTTTTTAATAGAAGTAAATTACAAATCTCTGGCACTTCATGGCAGCAGTTGATTTGAAAGAAAAAAAATGTTGGTGCTCTACCCCTTAAAGGACATATTCCATACCCGTACGTCATATATCATACCCGTACGTCAAGATGAGTTCAGAGAGGGGCCGCGCCGCAATTCCACTCTGAACTGCCACGATCCCGACTGCTATCTGCAGCACGGGACCGTGGCTATTAGCGGGAGCGGGCCGATCGCAGCTCCCGCTAATTAAGAGCGTTAGATGCAGCTGTCAAACATGACAGCTGCATCTAACAGTCTTATTTGCAGCCCATTCCTGGGGTCTAGTGGCGGGATCCCCCCCACCCGCGATGCGATCGCGGAGGGGGGATCCCTCAGTTTTCTAATGCAATGGTCTGCAGCAGGCCAAAGCAATAGATGGATCGGTGCTGTGTAATACAGCTACATTGATTTCTATGGGAGATCAGTGTAGTTTTATTAGAAGTCCGCCAAGGGGGCCTCTAATTACTGTGTAAATGTAAAAAAAAGTATTTCTATTAATAAAAAAAAAAACCTCCCTTAATAAAAGTCTGGATCACCCCCCTTTTCCCATTTTATAAATAAAAATAAGTAAAGATATAAATAAACATGTTTGGTATCGCCACCGCTTGTGTAATTGCGCAAAATATTAATTTCTCACATTCCTGATCTCGCACAGTAAACGGTGTAAGTGCAACAATTGTGCATTTTTGGTCGCATGAAATCCAGAAACATTGTAATGAAAAGCGATCAAAAAGTTGCATATACGCAATCAAGATACCGATAGAAAGAACACATCATGGCACAAAAAATGACACCTCGCACAGCCCCATAGACCAAAGGATAAAAGCGCTATAAGCCTGGGAATAGAGCAATTTTAAGGAACGTTTTTTTTTCTGTAAAAGGTTTTATTTTTTTAAAAGCCATCATAAAAGTTATGCAAGTTGCATATCGTTTTAATCGTACTGACTTGAGGAACATATATAACATGTCAGTTTTTCCATAGGACAAACGGCGTAAAAACGGCATATATATGGGTTTATCTCCCATAACAAGTGTCCATTAGTAATTTTCATAACTTTTGTTGGGCAATAACATATCTTAAATAGAGATGAGCGAAACTAGAGCATGCTCGAGTCGATCCCAACCCGACCTTTCGGCATTTGATTAGCGGTGGCTGCTGAACTTGGATAAAGCCCTAAAACATGGATATAGTCATTGGCTGTATCCATGTTTTCCAGACAACCTTAGAGCTTTATCCAAGTTCAGCAGGCCCAGCTAATCAAATACCGAACGTTCAGGTTCGGATCGACTCGAACCCGAACCTGGTTCGCTCATCTCTAATCTTAAAATTATTTTGCCCGGACTTCCCCTTTAAGTGGAGACCAACTGCCAGTACTTTCTGGAGATTGCGGTTGAGCTGAGCATGCCTGACCTGCCTTAATTGGTTGTAACCAGGGCCAGCAGGTTATCAAAATTTATAGCTTTTAAACAGGATTCTTTCAGAAATTCTTGCCGATTTGAAATACTGTATGTGTCATTTCACATTATGAAATATCCCACAAAATTATAAAAATTAAATAAATAAAGCCCTGGAAGATAGACATCACCATTAACCATGGGAATACAGCTGCTCTCCAGAGTCATTTTCACCCATTTTAGCCTTACTTTATCTATCCGCATCTCTTGTCCCTTCACTTCCAGTGGGCAGGCACCAGTGTGATCATGTGACCAGGAAGCAGCAGCCGTGTTTCCTATGTATTTCGGCCTGGTTACCACAGCTCACCTCTCCTGTGTCCCTCCACTAAGCTGTGTACAAAGTAGTGCATCACACTGTCACTAGTGTAGTCTAATTTACCTAAATTTCTTTTTCTTCCCTTGTCCCCACTAAATTATCCCTTTAAATTGATTGTTTGCTATTTGTTTTGCTATTCTCTTCTATAAGCCTGTATTTGTAAAGAGAGAAGAATAGCACTACACCCAGATTCAGAAATCCAGAAAACAGCAGAAAAAGGAACAGTAGGGGGAGCTACCATCGACATCAATGGATGAGATCTCATAATAGATACTGACATTTTTTATGTTAATGTTATAGATAAAATATTTATTATAATACATTTTCTTTAATAAATTGTAATTTAAGGGTTTTTTTTCAAAGCTAGTTCAGGGTTTTTTTTTTCTATGCTAGTTTTTGGTAAATGCACAAAATAGGACTTTATTGTGGTAAATATAATAAACCTACAAAGAAAATACTGTACCCAGATATAATACAAATGCAAATAAATTTTATTAATGACACAAACATATAACAGTATACATGATAAAAACACAGACTGAATCAGAACGGATGATGACGAGAAACATGGGTAAAGTACATATACTACAGTGCCGGCTAGCATAAATGTGCAAAAGTGCAAATGATGTAAGTATATCAAGTAAGATGCCTGGCACAATCAATAAATAGGATCTACATATTCAGTAAGGGTTCATTATAGTAAACAACATGTCCTAAAGGCATAGGCTCTGGAGACGTCCACATCCATCTTCTACATTAATGGCGAAAGAATACTACGATCTGCTGCATTGGACATTCCTAAGTCCCATCCATACATATTCATTATTTGATTGCTCACTTTGAGCATTTCATTTTGTGCATTATATTTATATGTTTACTTCTGAATTATATAGAAATGGGTTCCAAAATTCTACATATATATGTTTTATTTTTTCATTATGTCACTATTTTCATCATGGTCATGATTATTATTAATATCTAAACTTTCACATAAATATCTACACATATATATATATTCTTTAAAAAAAAAAATTTTTATCAATTTCTTTACATATATTCTTTAATATTTTTATTTTTATTTCCAGTTTTATTTATTTCTATTTTTATATTTAAATATAATTTTTAAAAAAATCCAATATGAATATTTTTATATTTATGTATAAAATTTTTGTATGTGTCAACGACTAATTCTCACTCTTTATATTTATTCTTCACCATATCATCGAGCAATTTCACAATTATGAATTTTTTAGTATTTTTCAGTATTTTTTAGCATTTTGTAATATTTGACACTATTCACATTGTAGAGCGTGACATGCGTTTTTTATGCGTTTTAAACTAAATTTGATACTGGGTATTTCTATTAACACATATTTGTACACTTTTTCTCCTTTTTCATTTTTTTGGTATCACATTATTTATTTCACATACTTTGTGCCGACGGCACATCATACACATTTTTGTGAGTATTAGGTTGCACATACATTATGTATTAATTAGTGTATTATATCTAGAATTATGTGACTGTTTTATACACTTTTATTATCTACATAATAATTAATTTTTTTGGGGGGGACTTTAATGTAGTTTAGATTTAATTTAATAGCAACCATTTCAGGGGACTTTCTAATGTGGTTTTCAGCTGATTGGATAGTACGCCCATTTACATACTGATGACACTTATGCATTCCTTTATCGGGTCCGCATGTGTGCGCATGAGCGAGGTCTCTCCCGACATCACTTGCGGCTCGGAGCACGGTCACATGATCACGCTTAGCGTGGGTCATGTGTGCTCGGACCCGGAAGTGTTTGAGACGGACGGCCCTGGGAGCATGCGCCGACGATACATGCAGGTGATTGTTATCATTACATGGGGAATGGAGTTTTTTCATTGGTTAGAACCAGGAATAGGGGATATAAAAGATCAGATCTAGTAGTGTGGCGCCACCCCTCGATAAAGGCGTGTTGCCGAAACGCGCGTCGGGGCGCACCTCATGGGTATTGTATGAACACGTAGATCAGGTAATGGTTCAGCGATATGGTTGTCTGTGAGTTTGGTTCATGGTCCTTTAGGACATGTTGTTTACTATAATGAACCCTTACTGAATATGTAGATCCTATTTATTGATTGTGCCAGGCATCTTACTTGATATACTTACATCATTTGCACTTTTGCACATTTATGCTAGCCGGCACTGTAGTATATGTACTTTACCCATGTTTCTCGTCATCATCCGTTCTGATTCAGTCTGTGTTTTTATCATGTATACTGTTATATGTTTGTGTCATTAATAAAATTTATTTGCATTTGTATTATATCTGGGTACAGTATTTTCTTTGTAGGTTTATTATATTGTTTTGCTGTTGTAGCACCCAGCAGATTACCCCCATTTAGTTTGCAGTTTGCACTTGCTTGTTGTACCTTTGGGGTAGAGTATCGGCTAGTACATTTTCTGTTTGGTTGTGGTAAATATAGCAGAAAAGAACGAATTATTTTTAGGCACACAATAAATCCCATCCTTTTTTTTTCCAACACAAAAAGACAATATGAAAAATGAATGTACAAGAAAAAATAAAATAAAAAAAAAACAAAAACAAATCCTCTATCTGTTTACATACAGGACATATACGGGAGTTCGATCTGTTATGACCAGGCTCACCATTTGCTATTTCTTTTCTTCTTGTGTTCTCATCATTGCACGCTTTGATAGAATGCCGTCTACAGCTGTAATCTGTGACCTAATTCATTGAGTTGGCCTGCGCTCGGCAACTTGCTACAGTAATTATCTATAGTTACAGGGAATAATTGTGCAACTTTCCTTCACATCTCCATAATTGTATTTTAATGAATTTATGTGTTAGATTATTCCATGTGTCTGTTTCCTTATCCATAAATAGAACATATTTGCTCTATTTCCCTTTCTTATTAATAGTCCATTGCTGGTTATCTGCTATAGGCTGCATTTTATCCTGTCTTCTTTTCCCTATGAAAAAAAAGAATTATTGTTATCATTATTAAATTAATTATATATATATATATATATATATATATATTAATATTAGCAGGATAACTATAAGGCCTTATTCACACGTCCCACGAAATTGTCTTTGGTCACGGATCCGCAACCATGGCCAATTTTAGGGCCCATTGAAGTGAATGTGGCCATTCACATGATCCGTGCCGTGACTCGCACGGCGAAAAAATAGGACTTGACGTAGTGCGGATCTTGGCACAGATAATGTGAATGAGCCCTACGGCTATGTCCCCACTCGTTTTTGGTGCATATTTTGAATGTTTTTTTTTTTTTTGTAGGCAGCTATGTTTCGGTCTATTTTTTCTGCATGGGAACACCCACAGTATCCACCTATTGGTATTTTGTTTTACCAAAACTATGAGTGGGTCCATAACACAGAAGAAGTTTTTTTGTTTTGTTTTTTTTCTCTATGTACGTTCCTGATTTTGGCAAAAATACTGAGGCTCAAAAAGAGGGCTTTAAACTCAGAAGGAGGCGCAGAACACATGTACCTAGACATAGTTTCTTCCCAAGTAACTCCATTCAACACTATGCAGTGCTAAGCTTCCACTAGAGAGGACAAGTCAGGGATCATCCTAACTAGAGATGAGCGAACCTCAAGCATGCTCAAGTCCATCCAAACTCGATCGTTCAGCATTTGATTAGCGGGGGCTGCTGAAGTTGGATAAAGCTCTAAGGCTATGGGGTAAACATGGATATAGTCACTGGCTGTATCCATGTTTTCCAGACAACCTTAGAGCTGTATCCAACTTTAGCAGCCACCGCTAATCACATGCCGAATGATCGGGTTCGGATGGACTCGAGCATGCTCAAGGTTCGCTCATCTCTAATCTTAACCCATGCCGTGGACAAGGAGAGACACAGTGCAGGACAGTATCCATAAGCAAGTAAAGAAACTGATCTGGATAGAGAAAAGTTGCTAGAAGCCTATAAACTCTATCTCGCAGCACGGGTGTAAGCAGGGAATCCTCAACATTCTGCTCATCCCAGGTAACAAAGTCTGGGGCTTGTAACACACTCTAGGATGGGTAACCCAACACTGGTGGGCACTAGGTAGTGCAAAGACCAAAGAGTCAAAACACAGGCACAAGTATTCTCTATACTCTCAAGTATTCTTCTGTTTCTACCTCCGAAGTTCCGGCAGAGCACTGTACTACTTGGGTTGGGACTCTCTCGACATCCTCCTCTCTACTCTTCTGATCCTCTCTTCTACTTCTCAGCACGCAACCCAGTCGGCACGACTGTACCACCCTTTCTACTCTCAGTACAGATCTGGATTCTAAAGTATTAAGTATCTTATCAAGTGTAAAGTATTGTATGAAGGCAAAGCTGTATTATCTGCTGCCTACCTCAAGTATCTTCAGAGTAAACAAGATTATATTTATGCTAAAGAGACTGTGATTCCTCACCTAGCACCGACACAGTACACACACACTCCTTGCGTCATTTCCCCTTTCTGTGGGTGGCAGTGCCAATAGTCTGGGTGGGTCACTACTCCACTCCGGACCACCATGATAAGTTCCCAAGGGACCCTGCAACAGCCCGGCAGGTCACTGACCACAGGGGAACAGGGTATAGCCAGCCCATTAAACTAAAAGCAGGTGTGCCACCATACCTGTGTGCCCAACCGGCACTGGCGTTACAACAAATTACCATCACTGGGCTAGGCTTTATCTCGGCCAACCACCATAGAACTGGGATCACCCATACCTCCACACCAGGGGTCACTACAGAATGGCAATGCATTGAAGTCAATGGGAAGATGGACGTTTTTACTGCAGACTTCACAATATTGAACATGATCAATATTTTCGAACATCTTTTGCAAACAGCAGATGTTTTTTATTAGTTGTTCACACACAGTTTTTCTTTTTTCGTCTTTCTTTCTCCGTTTTTACTATGAAATTCAATGGACTTTTCAATTAAGACATACCCAAAGGCCAATCAGTAACCCAAACTAGAATAATGTACCAGCAGCCGTCATTGCACTGGGGAGGCCAAGCTGCTCAACAACGTCCGTTATTTTAGACTCGAAATGACAGACATTATTTTAAACAGAGCTGAAAATGTGTGCATTGTGTGAACATAGCCTTTCAATGATTTCTCATGGGAAATTTTGCTTTGGTTTGAGAGTTTATTTGGATTACAAGCACAGTCCTGGAACGAATTGTGCTCGTAATCCAAGGCACCACTGTATATTATTCCAATAAAAAAAACATCCACATAATTTCCTTTAATGCTATAATATGCATTGTGTTGTATTCTAATAATCATCCAGTAGAACAAAACCAATCATAATGAGATGGGTAAAAGATATGTATATCGCAAATTGCAGCCTGCTATTTCTCCCTAGAGAACAATCAACTCTCTCAGAGGGAAAAAATGTTCAATTAAAGCTACTAAATGACTAAAATATAATCACAGAGGGAAGGAAATCAATCTGCAGTGTGTAAATTAACCCCTTCAAGACAGGGCTGATTTTGGCCTTAGGGGACCAAGCCTTATTTAAAGGGAAACTCCACATAAGGAAAATGTGTTTTCTATTAAAAGTACATTTAAAGTTATATAGATGTGTCTATATACTGTATTACTATATCTGTACGGTTCTGCCACACTGGTAGCTGATAGAAATCCAGGAAGTGAAGAAAAATGGCCTCTGTGCCAATCCACATTGTCTCCTGAGACAAATCTTCCATGCCTCTGTCTCACATTGTGTGTTTGCTGAGCACAGGCTGATGATGCAGACAGGGGGCAGGGCGTGATGTCACAGGAGGCTTGGCTGGATCCCCCAATCCCCAGAGTGATTTACCATCTCTGACCAGCCAGAAGCAAGTGCAGCAAGGACTGTTGACTGTGATGAATAGCTAAGGGAAAGCATTGCATTCTGGAACCAGTAATGCATTCTGGAAACTGCTCAACAAGGAAGTACAGAAACAAAATATAGGACAAAACACCCCAAAACAAATGGATTTTGGGAAGTTTCAAAACTGGGATAGACAGGTAAGTAAGGCTATATGCTTCTGCAGAAGTTTCATTTTTTTTCAACCTCTACCTTGAGTTCCCCTTTTAAGGGTACTCTGGAGAATATCTTTTTCTTTCAAATCAAATGGTTTCAGAAAGTTATATAGATTTGTAATTTACTTCTTTTTAAAAATCATCAATCTTCCCATAATTATCAGCTGCTGTATGTCCTGCAGGAAATGGTGTTTTCTTTTTAGGCTGGGTTGACACTGAGCAAAACTAGCGGAATTCCGCGGCGGAATTGTCCGTCACGGAATGCCGTTAGCCTCCCTCTCATAATGGGAGTCTATGGGAGGTGCGCGCTCTTGCTCTGTCTGCACTGAAGAATGAACATGTTCATTCTTCAGCGCGGAGAGACGCTGTGAGAGGGAGGCTAACGGCATTCCGTGGCGGACAATTCCGCTAGTTTTGCTCAGTGTGAACCCGGCCTTAATCTGACACAGTTCTCTCTGCCGCCATCTCTGTCCGTGACAGGGACTGTCCAGAGCAGGAGAGGTTTTCTATGGGGATTTGCTACTACTTTGGTCAGTTCCTGTCTCGGACAGATATGGCAGCAGAGAGCACTGTGTAAGACTGAAAAGTAAAAACCGCTTCCTGCAGGACATACAACAGCTAGTAAGTACTGGATTACTTTAGATAGAGGTAAACTACCAATCTGTATAACTTTCTGAAACCCCTTTCACAATACAATACTTATTTCACTTATCCAAATGATTCTGAGATTGTATCAAACATTTTCTGATTTCCCTATAGCAACCAATAACAGCTCAGATTAGGGGATAACACTCCTTTAGCCCATTAACGACCGCGGGCGTATATCCCCGACTCGGCACTCGTTTACTTCTGGCTGCAGCAGCCGGAAGTAAACGAGTGCCTATCTAATGGATCTCTGCAGCATATCTATGCTACAGAGATCTCTATGAGAGATCAAAGCACTTATACTAAAAGTCCCCCAGGGGGAATAACCCTAACCCTAGGGGGGCTTCTAGTATAAGTGTAAAAGTAAAAAAATAAAGTGTTGTTATTAATAAAAATCCCCCTCCCCTAATAAAAGTCAGAATCACCCCCCTTGTCCCAGGTTAATAATAAAAGTAAATAAATAAACAAACATGTTTGGTATCGCCGCGTGTGTAATCGCCCGAACTATTAATTAATCACATTCCTGATCTCGCACGGTAAACGGCGTTAGTGCAAAAAAATCCCAAAGTGCAAAATTGTGCATTTTTGGTCGCATCAAATACAGAAAAATGTTAATAAAAAGCGATCAAAAAGTCGTATATGCGCAATCAAGGTACCGATAGAAAGAACACATCATGGCGTGAAAAGTGACACCTCACACAGCCCCATAGACCAAAGGATAAAAGCGCTATAAGCCTGGGAATGGAGCGGTTTTAAGTGACATATATTTGTAAACAATGGTTTTAAATTTTTACAGGCCATCAGATACAAGAAAAGTTATACATGTTACATATCGTTTTAATCGTAACGACTTGTGGAACATATATAACAAGTAATTTTTACCCCAGGCCGAATGGCGTAAAAACATATATCCACTAAAAACACAAAATGTGTTTTTTTTTTCAATTTCACCACACATGCACCACACCTGCTTTTGCAGTGTACTTTATGCAAAAATTCAGCCTGTCATTGCAAAGTACAATTAGTGGCGCAAAAAATAAGGGCTCATGTGGGTCTCTAGGTGAAAAAATGCAACTGCTATGGCCTCTTATGCACAAGGAGGAAAAAACGAAAATGCAAAAATCTAAATTGCCCCGGTCCTTAAGGGGTTAGGCTATGTTCACACACTAACATACAAAATAACATCTGTTTTCATTGGACGCCTGTCATTTCACGACAAATAACGGCCGTTATTTTAAACCAACGAATAAACCAATTATTCGTATAATTGATTAACCCTTTAAGGACAGAGCCCAAAATGGCCTTAAAGGGGTACTCCGGGCTGGGGTCATTTTTATTGTATGGCTGGATAGGAGGTGGATTTAGAAGCCGCCGGTCACTTACCTCCCCGGTTCCAATGCCAAGTCCCAGATCACGCCGCTCCGTTCTCCTGTTCGGCTGCCGCTTGCTGGTCTGAGCTGCAGCTTGAGATGTGACGTCTCAAAGCAGCTCAGCCATTTAGCAGTCGTAGTGGAGTCCCGCCTTGGTGGCTAAATGGCTGAGCTGCCTTGAGTCGTTACGTCTCAAGCTGCAGCTCAGACCAGCAAGCGGCAGCCGGACGGGAGAACGGGGCGGCGCGATCCGGGACCCAGCGCTGGAACCGGGGAGGTAAGTGACCGGCAGCCTCTAAATCTACCCACTTCCCGGACGTACAATAGAAATTACCCCAGCCCGGAGTACCCCTTCAAGGACTAAGGACAATTTACAGTTTTGCGTTTTCATTTTTTTCCTCCTAGCCTTCTAACTCTTTCATTTTTCATGTGAGGGCTTGTTTTTTTTCAGGAACAGGTGTACTTTGTAATGGCTTCTTTCAATCAACCCAAAAATTTATGACAGTTTTTTTTTCAAATAAAATGTAATAAAAATCATAAATCTTGGTGTTTTTTAACCACTTTTTCTCTACACCGTTCACCGTGCAGGAACAATTTTGATTTATTTTAATAGATCGGACGATCACGCATGCTATGGTATGTTATATGTTTATTTATTTTTCGTTTTTATGTGTTTTATTTATAAAATGGGAAAGGGGGTGATTTAATTTTTTATTTGGGCAGTTTTTTTAAAAAATAAAAAATTTTATTTTACAATTTTTATGTCCCCTTAGGGGACTTTAACATTTTTACATTGGATTTCTAACACTGATTGCTATGCCTCAGCATAGCAGTGATCAGTGTAATCTGCGAACATTGCATAGAGCCTGCCTGTGGCAGACTCTATACATCGATCACCGATCTGACTGCCGGGAGGAAGGTAAAAGACCTCCTGCAGTCAGATATAACGATCCGAATCCCCACATCATACTGTGGGGGTCCTAATCAGACATTGAGAGGAGCTGCAGCTCCTGTAACTGATGTAAGGGGTTAATGGCAGGCAGTCGTGTGGCCTGTCACTATCAGTGAGGACCTGATAGCAGCCGATCCCCACTTCTAATGAAGCGAGCTCAGCTCCTGAGCTCACTTCATAGCACCACCGGACCCACTGGGGTACAGGTACGTCATGGGTCCTTAAAGGGAACCTGTCACCCCCCGTGCCGGGGTGACAGGCTCCCGACCCCCCGTTAGAGCCCCATATACTTACCTAATCCCGCCGGGTCCTGCTTCTGGAGGTGGTCGGGTGATGAAGATCTCAGCCGCTGCAGCCCGGCGCGCGCGCTGAGAGATGAGTCCAACGTTCATAGAGAATGACAGGAGAGTCCAGCGCTCCGTCATTCTCACGGGGGGTGACAGGTTCCCTTTAAAGGGGTCCAGCGGGGGGGCATTTTTTCCCTGGGACCGGGGAGGAGGTGGCTGAGGGAAATGACGTCCACTCACCTCCCCGGTACCAGCAGCGGGTCCCGCATCGCGGTGCTCCAGTGCCCGGTTCCGGCCACTTCCTGGTGTCTGACGTGACGTCTTAGGTCCACTCAGCCAGTCAGTGACGAAGGCGGGATCCATTTTAAGTCCGCACAGATCCCGCTTCTGTCACTGACTGGCTGAGCGGACCTGAGACGTATCGGGCCCGCGTCAGACACCAGGAAGCGGCCGGGAACCAGGGACCAGAGCACCGCGATGCGGGACCCGCCGCTGTAAAAAAGGGGAAAAATGCCCCCCCCCCCCCGCTGGAGTACCCCTTTAAGTGACAGGATTCCATGACGTACCAGTACATCATAGGTCCTTAAGAGGTTAAAAAGCCTTTCCAACCTCTGTATCCATGCTCCTCCCACTGAACTCATTTAGGACTAGCTAGCAATGTGTGTGATTGGCTGGTTCTGGACATTTGGTTGTTAATATATCTTAAAGCCTGATTAATACACACGGCGGCGGTCTACTACTGAGCACCAGCCGGGCATGAAGCATGTTATTAATGTAATAATATTTATGTAATAATGTAATATATGTCTTTATTGACCCCTTAGTGACACAGCCAGTTTGAACCTTATTGCTCAGTCTATGGTGCACTTTCTCAGCCGGTATATTGCAGACTGTAGGAGGCGCTGTGTGCACAATCCGCAGGCGGCCATTTCCCAGCAGCCAGGATGGATACAGAGTTAAAGGGGTAGTGCACCCAAAAATGTTTTCTTTCAAATCAACTGCTGCCATGAAGTGCCAGAGATTTGTAATTTACTTCTATTAAAAAATCTCAAGCCTTCCAGTACTTATCAACTGCTGTATGCCCAGCAGGAAGTGGTATTATTTCCAGCCTGGAGAGCAGGAGAGGTTTTCTATGGGGATTTGCTCCTTCTCTGGACAGTTCCTGACATGGACAGAGGAGGCAACAGAGTGCACTGTGTCAGACAGGAAAGAAAACACCACTTCCTGCTGGACACACAGCAGCTGATAAGTACTAGAAGGCTTGAGATTTTTTAAATAAGTAAATTACAAATCTCTGGCACTTCATGGCAGCAGTTGATTTGAAAGAAAAATTTTTTTGGCGCACTACCCCTTTAAGTTTAGTGCACCAATTAAAAACACATTTTCTCTTCTAAATAAGCTATGGTGCTGATTTTAAATTACTCTGTGTACTACAGCAGGCCTTCCATCTGAGATGGATCCCTTATTAAGTTCCTTCATTAAATTTAATGAAGGCGCAAATTTGGCTTCTATAAGCCAATCTCAGAATGGGAAGTAGGAGAACATAGTCTATGTGTGGGACATTTAGTACGTGGTAACTTGTCTCGTATACAATAAAGTGATTATGTGTCAGGTTTTCCTATCATAAAATTGTTTTATAAAACTTTTATGAGCAGAGAACAAGAACTGCAATGGGCATAAATAGAGTTGAGCAAACTGTAAAAAAAAAAAATCATCTCTTTACTCCGAGGGCTATTGTTTGTTTTGAGAGATCATATAGGACTGGGATTCTACCAGGTAATTCTCCAATCTACATGCTACCCCAATAGCGACACAAGAAATTTGCTTGCCAGGTACGGAGGGGTCAGCTCCATAGATCAGGGTAATGGAATACTGAGAAAGGGATTGGTACAGATCTGTGGCAGTTCCCATGGGTGCAGGAGTTGGAGTTGCTGTGTGCCTTCCCACAATATTAGGTGCGGCCCCCTCTTCTTCCTGTCTGAATGCTGTGGCGGTGGCGTTGGTGGGTGACTGATGTTCCCCGCGTCTTTTGTAAGTGCTTCTTCATCCGACAGACAAAAGGAGAAGAGGATTGTGGTGGGTCAGAGACCTGCTGATTACAGGTTAAATGGCAGGGTAAAAATGCATGATGCAGCGTATCCTGTGTCTCTCTAAAGGTCTTTTTATATAGGCTGACCTGTGACCTTTAGGTGAGTATAGTGATAG